>NW_018460842.1:0-480 GCF_002113885.1 Mizuhopecten yessoensis
TTGTTTGAGACACAAAAACATGAATTCAAATTAAATAGACTCGACAAGAACCAACAAAAACAATTCAAAGTGCAAAAAGACACTATCGTTCAGTTTGGTCTGAAAAATAACTTAAAATCATGTCAGCTTTCTTACTTTGAAATTTGGTGTTTTGTATGTGAAATTAATATTGGTCACTTATGCAAATAATTATAAACATAGTATTGCAATAAAAATGTCATGAACGAATATTGATATTGATTGATAAAGCAATGGTAATATCCATAATATCCATAATTGAAAAGACAAAAACATGTATCAAAGGTATGTACTATACAAATGTTTCCAGTAAAACTTTTGAAAACATTTGTATTGTTTTCATCGACCTTCCTGTTTTTTAATTCAGACAGAAAAGCATACATACGTACGTACACGTAACGTACATACATACATACAAACAAACATACATATCTACATACATACATACATACATACATACAT
>NW_018460843.1:0-480 GCF_002113885.1 Mizuhopecten yessoensis
TAACTTTTAATGAATGACAATGACTCAAATCCTATTCCCGCTACAATAATACCACAATGATAACATATTTTGTCTGTATAGAGTTCATATGTGCCACGGAAATGTCATTTCGCGTCTATATTGATTTTTAAAAACTATGTATCATAGCATCAATATCTGGAATTGTCTGAGGGGCATATAATTGATTTATCACGTCAAATCTATACTCTCTCAATAACAATAACACTTTTTTGGAACAATTGCAAAAGGCCATTATATAAAACGATAAGAAAACTCATTCCGAGCTTGGTCCGAGAGCCGGAAATGTGGAGTAAACACGAGAGCATTATGCGTATTTCATGTAATACAATTGAATTTTAATATCGGCACTGTCTTTAGCATCAAGCTTTTCCTCGCTGATTCCTGTAGTAAATGACAAATAATAACTTCATTGCCTTCACTTAGAAGTTTAATTAATATATACCGACTGTTGTGTTTGTG
>NW_018460844.1:0-480 GCF_002113885.1 Mizuhopecten yessoensis
TCGTTGTGTTCACTACATTTGAGGGAGATTGTTCAACTGTCGTTGGTTCACTACATTCGAGGGAGATTGTTCAATTGGCGTCGTGTTCACTACATTCGAGGGAGATTGTTCCACATGTCAACAATTCTCTCATACTTTCTCTCACAACTGTCCCTATTTATGAGGGAGACTCCCGCTTTTGGACCCACAAATTGAGCATTTTCAACGAGTGAATTTAGTAAACTATTCCTATTTTTTAAGATCTGATGATTTCATCTAAAGGAAAAATGTTAAACCCCTCGTGAAAATTTTAAGAAGTTGGCAAATACATGTATGTTCTCTGTGAGCAAATATTTTCTCAGATTGCACTGCGAATTCTGTTTTTAGCTCACCTGGCACGAAGTGAAGTGAGCTTATGCCGTGGTGCGGCGTCCGTCCGTCCGTCAGTCGTCCGTTCGGCGTCCGTCCGGCGTCAATATTTTACTTTAAACGACTTCTTCT
>NW_018460845.1:0-480 GCF_002113885.1 Mizuhopecten yessoensis
AAGAGAAGATAACTCTGCAATACGCAAAGACGGAATATACAGGTATGATAACATTTTTACCCTCAGTCCCAATATTTTGGCCCCCTGGTCTTCTTCAATGATGAAAGTCAACAATAAATTTCAAATTAGTCCATCTTGCATTTTTGGAAGAGGAATAAATAAAATAGAATCCACATAGTTTTTACAGGTTATATATATTTTCGTTCGTTGTGTGCACATTGATCATCAACACTGAGCTGCCTTACAATGAAAGCAGCTAAAGACAGAAATACTGATCAAAAGATATTTCTGGCATCTAAACATCTTTTGATTTATCAAGTTATTGAGGTGCACATGAATTCAACTGCATGAATATGTCGGGGCAAGAGTACCAGGCATCTATAACTACAACATACGAAAGAAAACCTGAATTTATTTCAATATTTATTTCAATAATAAATTCGTAATTGTCAATGAACCTAGATCCATCATCAGCAACAT
>NW_018460846.1:0-481 GCF_002113885.1 Mizuhopecten yessoensis
CTAGTGTGGCCAGTACAATGTCATATCAATGTTATGCACTAGTGTCTCCAGTACAATGTCATATCAAAGTTATACACTAGTGTGGACAGTACAATGTCATATCAATGTTATGCACTAGTGTCTCCAGTACAATTTCATATCAAAGTTATACACTAGTGTGACTAGTACAATGTCATACCAAAGTTATACACTAGTGTGGCCAGTAGAATGTCATATCAAAGTTATACACTAGGGTGGCCAGTACAATGTCATATCAAAGTTATACCCTAGTGTGGCCAGTACAATGTCATATCAATGTTATGCACTAGTGTCTCCAGTACAATTTCATATCAAAGTTATACACTAGTGTTACCAGTACATTGTCATATCAAAGTTATACACTAGTGTGGCCAGTACAATGTCATATCAAAGTTATACACTAGTGTTACCAGTACATTGTCATATCAAAGTTATACACTAGTGTGACTAGTACAATGTCATA
>NW_018460847.1:0-150 GCF_002113885.1 Mizuhopecten yessoensis
TGTACCATGTGTATTATGTGTATCATGTGTATTATGTGTATCATGAGGTATCATGTGTATCATGTGTATTATGTGTACCATGTGTATCATTTGTTTTATGTGTATCATGTGTATCATGTGTATTATGTGTATCATGTGTATCATGTGTAT
>NW_018460847.1:219-481 GCF_002113885.1 Mizuhopecten yessoensis
ATGTGTATCATGTGTATCATGTGTATTATGTGTATCATGTGTATCATGTGTATCATGTGTACCATGTGTATCATGTGTATTATGTGTATCATGTGTATCATGTGTATCAAGTGTATCATGTGTATCATGTGTATTATGTGTATCATATGTACCCTTTGTATCATGTGTATTATGTGTACCATGTGTATTATGTGTATCATGTGTATGATGTGTATTGTGTGTATTATGTGTATCATGTGTACCATGTGTACCATGTGTATCA
>NW_018460848.1:0-481 GCF_002113885.1 Mizuhopecten yessoensis
TATATATGTATATAAAACCAACAGTATATAAGTAGGTAGTTAATAATTATGTATATAAAACCAACAGTGTATAAGTAGGTAGTTAATATATTTGTATATATAAAAAACAACAGTATATAAGTACGTAGTAAATATATATGTATATAAAACCAACAATATATATGTAGGTAGTTAATATATTTGTATATATAAAAACCAACAGTATATAAGTAGGTAGTTAATATATTTGTATATAAAAACCAACAGTATATAAGTACGTAGTTAATATATATGTATATAAAACCAACAGTGTATAAGTAGGTAGTTAATATATATGTATATAAANAACAGTGTATAAGTACGTAGTTAATATATATGTATATAAAACCAACAGTGTATAAGTAGGTAGTTTATATATTTGTATATAAAAACCAACAGTATATAAGTACGTAGTTAAAATATATATGTATATAATACCAACAGTGTATAAGTAGGTAGTTAA
>NW_018460849.1:0-481 GCF_002113885.1 Mizuhopecten yessoensis
AGAGGATGTCTATTCCTAATCGTTCCATAGGAAACCCTGCTTTGATAATTTGCATTGGGGCTCTTTTTGCTTTGGTAGGAGACTTTCCTCGACAACACGGTACACATCCAGCTACATATCGTTTGACATCGCCGTTAAGCCCAGGCCAGTAAAACGTTTGTCTAATCTTTGCTAGAGTTTTCTTCATTCCCAAGTGACCGGCTGTCTTGTTGTCATGCGTATGAGAAAGGACTGTCCTTCGTTCTTTTCGTGGTAGAACAACCTGTGGATTCCCGTTAGAACTTCCTCTGTATAATAGGTTGTCTTTGACAAACAAAGCATCAAACTGCATCCATAATGATCGCACAGTGATATTCCTGCCAGCAATAGCATTGAATGGTGGCCGTTTCTTGTCAAGCACCCAAGTTCTAACAAGTTGAATATCCTCATCTGCCCGTTGTTTCTGTGACAAAGACAGTTCTTCACTATCTGCTGGTAGTTC
>NW_018460850.1:0-124 GCF_002113885.1 Mizuhopecten yessoensis
TGTAACTATCTACAGATGTAAAGCATTGTAACTATCTACAGATGTTTAGCATTTTAACTATCTACAGATGTAAAGCATTGTAACTATCTACAGATGTAAAGCATTGTAACTATCTACAGATGTA
>NW_018460850.1:325-481 GCF_002113885.1 Mizuhopecten yessoensis
TCTACAGATGTAAAGCATTGTAACTATCTACAGATGTAAAGCATTGTAACTATCTACAGATGTAGAGCATTGTAAATGTCTACAGATGTAAGGCATTGTAACTATCTACATATGTAAAGCATTGTAACTATCTACAGATGTAAAGCATTGTAACTA
>NW_018460851.1:0-481 GCF_002113885.1 Mizuhopecten yessoensis
AATGCTACATTACCCGGTGTATTAGTGTGTAGACAATGTTACATTTTCCGGTGTATAAGTGTGTAGACAATGCTACATTACCCGGTGTATTAGTGTGTAGACAATGCTACATTAACCGGTGTATTAGTGTGTAGACGATGTTACATTAACCGGTGTATAAGTGTGTAGACAATGCTACATTACCCGGTGTATTAGAGTGTAGATAATGCTACATTATCCGGTGTATTAGAGTGTAGATAATGCTACATTACCCGGTGTATTAGTGTGTAGACAATGCTACATTACCCGGTGTATTAGTGTGTAGACAACGCTACATTACCCGGTGTATTAGTGTGTAGACGATGTTACATTACCCGGTGTATAAGTGTGTAGACAATGCTACATTACCCGGTGTATTAATNCAATGCTATATTATCCGGTGTATTAGTATGTAGATAATGCTACATTACCCGGTGTATTAGTATGTAGACAATGCTATATT
>NW_018460852.1:0-481 GCF_002113885.1 Mizuhopecten yessoensis
TAATTTAATGTCTTTTATTGAAGCTCTGAAAATAAGTTGGATAAGTAGTTTTTTTTAGATCAGAAGGTAAATGGGTAAGCATTTTAAAATCTTGTGTAAATCCTCATATCTTGGCTAACCCAGGAAACGAGAACCTTAATAAAGTTACAGGAAATTGCAAAAATGTATTTTGGAAAGATGTTTTTAGGGCATGGTATAAATTAGGAGCAAAAGAGGAGCTGTTTAAAAATGAGAATTTTGCCCTACTTAAGACACCCTTATGGTATAACAAAAATATTTCTGTTGGTAATAAAGTTGTTTTTTATAGTAAGTGGTTTAAAAACGGGATTATGATAATTAATGATTTGTTGAAAAACAACACAGGCTACTCTTTCTTGTCTTTTAAGGAATTTTGTGATCTACATGGTATAATAACTAATTATCTAGAATATCATGACTTGATAAAAAGCATAAAGAATTATCTGAAACAACTTAATTTGCC
>NW_018460853.1:0-481 GCF_002113885.1 Mizuhopecten yessoensis
TTGTATGTGATTTGCCTACTTTGTCCTACACTGTATGTGATTTTCTTCTTTGTCCTACACTGTGTGTGATTTGCCTACTCTGCCCTACATTTTGTGTGATTTTCCTACTTTGTCCTACACTGTATGTGATTTTCCTACTTTGTCCTACACTGTATGTGATTTGCCTACTCTGCCCTACATTGTATGTGATTTGTCTACTTTGTCCTACACTGTATGTGATTTTCCTACTTTGTCCTACACNTTTGTCTACTCTGCCCTACATTGTATGTGATTTGTCTACTTTGTCCTACACTGTATGTGATTTTCCTACTTTGTCCTACACTGTATGTGATTTTCCTACTTTGTCCTACACTGTATGTGATTTGCCTACTCTGCCCTTCACTGTATGTGATTTGCCTAATCTGCCCTACATTGTATGTGATTTTCCTACTTTGTTCTACACTGTATGTGATTTGTCTACTTTGTCCTATACTGTATGTGA
>NW_018460854.1:0-481 GCF_002113885.1 Mizuhopecten yessoensis
AAATCTTTCTCCGATGAAATGTTTTCCAATGCTATTATTTCTCCTTCCTTGTCCGTTAGATGATATCGTGGTTCTCTCTTTTTATGGTTTGTTGACACGGTCATAACTTAACACTTTTTAGGGTTGAAACTTAATAGCCACTTATCCAACCATTTTATCAAATTGCAGAGATCATCTTGGAGTAAGCTTTCATCGGTATCATCCGATATTGTTCTGTACAACTTAGTGTCATCAGCAAACATAAAGGTTGGCGAAGACGTGCATTCCGGTAGGTCGTTAATGTATACGACGAAACGTATTGGACCTAGCACACTTCTTATATGCTGCCTTAGACTTTATAACAGTGATTGGTGTTTGAAACCTAGCACACTTCCTATATGCTGCCTTAGACTTTATAACAGTGATTGGTGTTTGAAACCTAGCACACTTCCTATAGGCTGCCTTAGACTTTATAACAGTGATTGGTGTTTGGGACCTAGCA
>NW_018460855.1:0-481 GCF_002113885.1 Mizuhopecten yessoensis
ATAATAAGAAGAAGAAACGGAGTAAAAACAATAAGTCCCCAAAACGAGTTAACTAGTACTAATTGTAACGGATGGCCGTTACAGAAGTCCCCCAACGACCCCTGTTGAACTTAGGCAAAATCAGACAACAGCTAAATTGCGACCAATAAGAGGACTCCATGTTGTTACCATGGCAACTGAGCTGTTCGAAACTGTTACCATTGTTTTTTGCATGCCTTAAAACCCCTATGCACCAATTCTGGGCAGAATCAGACAATATTTAAATTTCGACCAACCAGAAGGCCAAATTTCGTTACCATGGCAACTGAGTTGTTCGAAACTGTTACCATTATGTTTGGCATCGCTAAAAACCCTTATGTACTTATTTTGGACAGAATCAGACAACTTCTTAATTTCGACCAATCAGAGCTTTTCAAAACTGTTACCATTGTGTTCAGCATCACTCAAAACCCTTATGTACCGATTCCGGGGACAATCAGAC
>NW_018460856.1:0-481 GCF_002113885.1 Mizuhopecten yessoensis
TGAAGCGATATCAGACATCACGATAGCCGAGGACACGATAAAAGATATCACGATAGCTGAATACTGGATAACTGACATTACGATAGCTGAGGACACAATAAATGACATCACGATAGCTGAGAACACAATAAATGACATAACGATAGCTGAATACTGGATAACTGACATCACGATAGCTAAGGACACAATAACTGACATCACAATAGCTAAGGACGCGATAACAAACATCACGATAGCTGATGACACGATAACAGACATCACGATAGCTGATGAAGCGATATCAGACATCACGATAGCTGAGGACACGATAACAGACATCACGATAGCTGAGGACATGATAACATACATCACGATAGCTGAGGTTGCGATAACAGACATCACGATAGGTGATGCCATGATATCAGACATCACGATAGCTGAGAAAATGACAACTGATATCAAGATAGCTGAGGACACGATAACTGACATCACGATAGCTGAG
>NW_018460857.1:0-481 GCF_002113885.1 Mizuhopecten yessoensis
TCTTTTTGTACCATATCGCGGTACAAGATAAAATGAAAGCGATGATCTATCATATCTTTGTGGACTATATCGCGGTACAGAATAAAATGAAAGCGACGAGCTTTCATAAATTTGCGTACCATATCGCGGTACAGAATGAAATGAAAGCGACGAGCTTTCATATCTTTGCGTACCATATCGCGGTGCAGAGAGAAATGAAAGCGACTCTCGTTCATATTTTAGTGTACAATATTGCAGTACAGAATGAACTGAAAGCGACGATCATTGATAACTTTGTGTAGCATATTTCGGTACCTAATAAAATGAAAGTGACGATCTTTGATATCTTTGTGTACCATATCGCGGTACCGAATAAAATGAAAGTGACGAGATTTGATATCTTTGTATACCATATTGCGGTACAGAATAAATGAAAGCGACGAGCTTTTATATCTTCGCGTACCATATCGCGGTACAGAATAAAATGAGAACGACGAGCTTT
>NW_018460858.1:0-481 GCF_002113885.1 Mizuhopecten yessoensis
TGTCCTCAGACCTATCCACTACCAGTACACATCTACATAAAACAGCGGATGTTAGAGATACTACGGTAGTACCTGTCCTCAGACCTATCCACTAAACAGCGGGTGATAGAGATACTACGGTAGTACGTGTCCTCAGACCTGTACACTACCAGTTCACATCTACATGAAACAGGGGGTGATATATCCACTACCAGTACACATCTACATAATACAGGAGTACGTGTCCTCAGACCTATCCACTACCAGAACACATCTACATAAAACAGCGGATGTTAGAGATACTACGGAAGTACCTGTCCTCAGACCTATCCACTACCAGTTCACATCTACATGAAACAGGGGGTATTAGAGATACTACGGTAATACGTGTCCTCAGACCTGTCCACTACCAGTTCACATCAACATGATACAGGGGTTGTTAGAGATACTACGGTAAGACGTGTCCTCAGACCTGTCCACTACCAGTACACATCTACATAAA
>NW_018460859.1:0-481 GCF_002113885.1 Mizuhopecten yessoensis
AGGACGAATCAGCTGTATGATATAGGATTAATCAGTTGTATGGTGAAGGCGGATCAGGTATATGATGTAGGACGAATCTGCTCTATGATGTAGGACGAATCAGCTGTATGATATATGACGAATCAGCTGTATGCTATTGGACGGATCAGCTGTATGATGTAGGACGAATCAACTGTATGATTAAGGACGAGTCAGCTGTATGATGCAGGGCGAATCAGCTGTATGATGTAGGACGAATCATCTGTATAATGTTGGACGAATCAGTTGTATGATGTAGGACAAATCATCTGTATGATATAGGACGAATTCTCTGTATGATGTAGGACGGATCAGCTGTATGATATAGTACGAATCATATGTATGATGTAGGATGGATTATTTGTATGATATAGGACTAAACATCGGTATGATGGAGGACGGATCAGCTGTATGATTAAGTGTAATCAGCTGCATGATGCAGGGCGAATCAGCTGTATGAAGT
>NW_018460860.1:0-481 GCF_002113885.1 Mizuhopecten yessoensis
CACTACGTAATACTGCTTTGTTAAGACACACGTTATAAAGACACACTATGTAATACTGCTTTGTTAAGTCGTCACATGTTATAAAGAGACACTACGTAATAGTGCTTTGTTAAGACACACGTTATACAGACACACTATGTAATACTGCTTTGTTAAGACACATGTCATAAAGAGACACTACGTAATGGTGCTTTGTTAAGACACACGTTATAAAGACACACTATGTAATACTGCTTTGTTAACACCCACGTTATAAAGACACATACGTAATACTGCTTTGTTAAGCAACATGTTATAAAGAGACACTATGTAATACTGCTTTGTTAAGTCGTCACATGCTATATAGAGACACTACGTAATACTGCTTTGTTAAGTCACACGTTATAAAGAGACACTACATAATACTGCTTTGTTAAGACACACGTTATAAAGAGAAACTATGTAATACTGCTTTGTTAAGACACACGTTATAAAGACACAT
>NW_018460861.1:0-481 GCF_002113885.1 Mizuhopecten yessoensis
AATATCGGATAAAATATAGAAAAATGAATTTCATTATTTATCAAAAAATTCAGAAGTTATTCTTGTTTGTAGCAAGCATCACCTGTCAGTCAATGGTCAGGTGTGAAACTGGTTCAGATGACACGTGGCAAAAGCCATACCTAAATACATGTCAATCACATCACACGTGGACATTATCCCTACCTTCATTCATTTATTCTTTATTAGCCAAAAGCCCTTAAGCTTATATAGGTACATACACATATACATATACCTTCATCTAAACATAATAAGTATAGAAAGGTGAGTGACATCACAGTATACTGTAAACACCGTTCAATAATGTGAATACATAAACCTATAATTAACGCCTCTTGAATGCCAATATAAATATTTACCTAAATTGGATAGCTCTCTAACATTAATTATACTAGTTGTATTAATTTAAAAATTGATATTTTTATAATAGTTATATGTTTTGATTAATCTGTGCCTCAAATCG
>NW_018460862.1:0-481 GCF_002113885.1 Mizuhopecten yessoensis
CGTATATACTGGGCCTTTTAGCTAGGGAAAGACAACTCTCACATAGCACATTAATACTGGGCCTTTTAGCTAGGGAAAGACAACTCTCTCATAACACGTTAATACTGGGCCTTTTAGCTAGGGAAAGACAACTCTCACATAACACGTTAATACTGGGCCTTTTAGCTAGGGAAAGACAACTCTCACATAACACGTTAATACTGGGCCTTTTAGCTAGGGAAAGACAACTCTCACANTCTTTTAGCTAGGGAAAGACAACTCTCACATAACACCTTAATACTGGGCCTTTTAGCTAGGGAAAGACAACTCTCACATAACACGTTAATACTGGGCCTTTAAGCTAGGGAAAGACAACTCTCACATAACATGTATATACTGGGCCTTTTAGCTAGGAAAAGACAACTCTCACATAACACATTAATATGTGGCCTATTATCTAGGGAAAGACAACTCTCACATAACACATTAGTACTGGGCCTTT
>NW_018460863.1:0-481 GCF_002113885.1 Mizuhopecten yessoensis
GATCGTACTACAGTCCCTGTGGTACGTAGTTACATACTAGATCGTACTATGGTCCCTGTGGTAATTACATACTAGATCGTACTACAGTCCCTGTGGTACGTAGGTACATACTAGATCGTACTATGGTCCCTGTGGTAATTACATACTAGATCGTACTACAGTCCCTGTGGTACGTAGTTACATACTTGATGGTGCTACGGTCCCTGTGGTAGTTACATACTAGATCGTACTATAGTCCCTGTGGTAGTTACATACAAGATCGTACTACAGTCCCCTGTGGTAGTTACATACTAGATCGTACTACAGGCCCCTGTGGTAGTTAAATACTAGATCATACTACGGTCTCGTGGTAGTTAAATACTATATCGTACTACAGTCCCCTGTAGTAGTTACATATTAGATCGTACTACAGTCCCATGTGGTAGTTACATACTACATCGTGCTAAGGTCCCATATGGTAGTTACATACTATATCGTACTG
>NW_018460864.1:0-481 GCF_002113885.1 Mizuhopecten yessoensis
GACTGTTTCAGCCTCAGGTAACAGACACGTACCCTGACTGTTTCATCCTAAGGTAACAGACATGTACACTGACTGCTTCAGCCTCAGGTAACAGACACGTACCCTGACTGTTTCAGCCTCATGTAACAGACACGTACCCTGACTGTTTCAGCCTCAGGTAACAGACACGTACCCCGACTGTTTCAGCCTCAGGGAACAGACACGTACCCCGACTGTTTCAGCCTCAGGGAACAGACACGTACTTCGACTGTTTCAGCCTCATGTAACAAACACGTACCCCGACTGTTTCAGCCTCAGGGAACAGACACGTACCTCGACTGTTACAGACAAGTACCCTGACTGTTTCAGCCTCAGGTAACAGAAACATACCCTGACTGTTTCAGTCTCAGGTAACAGACACGTACCCCGACTGTTTCAGCCTTACGTAACAGACACCTACCCTGACTGTTTCAGCCTCAGGGAACAGACACGTACCTCGACT
>NW_018460865.1:0-481 GCF_002113885.1 Mizuhopecten yessoensis
CGTGTTACAGATCTATACAATCACACTGTGTTTCAGACTTGTACACTCTTCCCGTGTTTCAGATCTATACAATCACACTGTGTTTCAGACTTGTACAGTCCCCCCGTGTTACAGACTTGTACATTCACCCCGTGTTACAGATCTATACAATCACACCGTGTTTCAGACTTGTACATTCACCCCGTGTTACAGATCTATACAATCACTCCGTGTTTCAGACTTGTACAGTCACCCCGTGTTACAGATCTATACGATCACACCGTGTTTCAGACTTGTACAGTTACCCCGTGTTACAGACCTATACAATCACACTGTGTTTCAGACTTGTACAGTCCCCCCGTGTTACAGACTTGTACATTCACCCCGTGTTACAGATCTATACAATCACCCCGTGTTTCAGACTTGTACAGTCACCCCGTGTTACAGACTTGTACATTCACCCCGTGTTACAGATCTATACAATCACACCGTGTTTCAGACT
>NW_018460866.1:0-481 GCF_002113885.1 Mizuhopecten yessoensis
GTATACTATACAATACAATATACTGTATACTATACAATACAATATCATGTTTACTATACAATACAATATTATGTAGACAGTAAGTGATTTTAGTCATCATACAATTAAAGTCCGGAATTTGGATAAGGCTTTTTCACAATAAGAAAGTTTTTGAAGAATTCGATTTACTTAAAAATAAACAAAGTAGATCAATTTCAAAGTTTCTTTATTAAAACAAATGCTATTTCAAAATAAGGTAAAAGAAAAATTGCTTCCTAAGTGCATGAATAGTAGCTTTGTANGCTTCCGTAAGATAGACTTAGTTATGACCATGAGGAGGTGTTATGGTCGACAACATGAGCTAACTGGTAATATTATATTTCCTGATATGTTTGATACGAAAAGCGATGTTTATCACTATACATATTATGTATATGTGTATTATGTTGTGACTTGTGACCCAGTCCTAGCTTTAAGGACGTGGCAATACTTGAATTTGATC
>NW_018460867.1:0-481 GCF_002113885.1 Mizuhopecten yessoensis
GAGGTGGCATGTGGTAAGGCTTAATATGATGACCTTGAACTTACCTTGACAGAGGTGGCATGTGGTAAGGCTTAATATGATGACCTTGAACTTACCAAACTTGACAGAGGTGACATGTGGTAAGTCTTAATATGATGACCTTGAACTTCCCTAACTTGACAGAGGTGATATGTGGTAAGGCTTAATAGGATGACCTTGAACTTACCTTGATAGAGGTGACATGTGATAAGGCTGAATATGATGACCTTGAACTTCCCTAACATGACAGAGGTGATATGTGGTAAGGCTTAATATGATGAACTTGAACTTACCTAACATGGCAGAGGTGATATGTGGTAAGGCTTAATAGGATGACCTTGAACTTACCTTGACAGAGGTGACATGTGGTAAGGCTTAATATGATGACCTTGAACTTACCTAACATGACAGAGGTGATATGTGGTAAGGCTTAATATGATGACCTTGAACTTACCTAACTTGA
>NW_018460868.1:0-481 GCF_002113885.1 Mizuhopecten yessoensis
AGCTATGTAACACTGACCTCCAGTAAGCCCTGTAACACTGACCTCTGGTATGCCCTGTCATACTGATCTCCAGTTAGCTCTATAATACTGATCTCCAGTAAGCTCTGTAACACCTACCTCCAGTAAGCCCTGTAACACCTTCCTCCAGTAAGCTATGTAATACTGACCTCCAGTAAGCTCTGTAACACTGACCTACATTTAGCCCTGTACTCCTGATCTCCAGTTAACCCTGTAACACCTTCCTCCAGTAAGGTCTGTTGCACTGATCTCTAGTAAGCTCTGTATCACCTACCTATAGTAAGCCCTGTAACACCTACATCCAGTAAGCTATGTAACACTGACCTCTAGTAAGCTCTGTAACACTGACCTCCAGTAACCTCTGTAATACTGATCTCCATTAAGCTATGTAACACTGAGCTCCAGTAAGCTCTGAAAAACTGACTTCCAGTAAGCTATGTAACACTGACCTCCAGTAAGCTCT
>NW_018460869.1:0-481 GCF_002113885.1 Mizuhopecten yessoensis
TTATTTCTCAGTATGCTGATGATACTTCTCTCATTTTAGATGGTTAAGAAAAGTCTTTAAAAGAGTCGATAGCAGAATTGAATACTTTCGCTAAAATATCTGGTTTGAAGATAAATATAGACAAAACCCAGGTGGTTTGGATAGGGAGCAAAATACATAGTGAAGATACATTTTTACCTGATCTAAAATTGCAGTGGGGTAGGACAAAATTCATGCTTCTGGGAATAGAATTTAGTGTCAATCTTCATGAAATCCCAAAATTAAATTTTGATAAAAAATTAATTAAACTTAAAGCACTTATCATGGCATGGAACAGAAGATCACTTACTCCTATAGGTAGAATCCATCTGATAAAATCTTTAATGATATCACAATTTAACCATTTATTTATTGCATTGCCAAATCCTGATGATCTTTTTTTGAAGCAATTAAATATTATTCTCTTTAACTTTTTATGGAACAGTAAAACTGATAAAATAAG
>NW_018460870.1:0-173 GCF_002113885.1 Mizuhopecten yessoensis
TGTACATTGTGTAAGGAACCTATATATGATATGTTCATTGTGTAAGGAACGTATATATGATATGTACATTGTGTAAGTAACCTATATATGATATGTACATTGTGTAAGGAACGTATATATGATATGTACATTGTGTAAGGAACCTATATATGATATGTACATTGTGTAAGGAA
>NW_018460870.1:302-481 GCF_002113885.1 Mizuhopecten yessoensis
TATATATGATATGTACATTGTGTAAGGAACCTATATATGATATGTACATTGTGTAAGGAGCCTATATATGATATGTACATTGTGTAAGGAACGTATATATGATATGTACATTGTGTAAGTAACCTATATATGACATGTACATTGTGTAAGTAACCTATATATGATATGTACATTGTGTA
>NW_018460871.1:0-481 GCF_002113885.1 Mizuhopecten yessoensis
AACTCATTGACGCGAAACGTGCATATCTGTCATAAATCTTAAAGGGCTTAATGTAGTCCGATACTACCGACAATGATAACAATTATCGGCTAACGCACTTGACTTAAGTTACCAACTTTACGCTTCGCTATACGAACATTACTATACAATTATTTTGAATAACCCAGTCGCAATCTACACAGGTAAATACATCTCGGCATAAAACTCTTATATCAAAATATCTACATAAACCTAAACTTGTCAATACAACAAATGCACATAACTACTGACGGACAGATATTAAAATTACACGAGTATTATATGCAAATGAAAGGCTAATAGTGTTTGCAAAATTCCACATTCTCAAAGAAAAAGTATACAATACGATGGCAGTTAGTAATACTTATTTTGTTGAACTAGTGATTTCTGATTGGTTAACTTTTAGAAATCAAAAATCAAAAAAAAATCAATAACGTTAGGTCAAAATAAAATAATGATCTTA
>NW_018460872.1:0-481 GCF_002113885.1 Mizuhopecten yessoensis
GTAAACCAAGCTGGAAACAATTCTGAATTTGGTCTTCAATAAACATTAGTTCCATCCGCAATTAGCCCATGCCTGCAGGTAATAACACCCTCCCCCCCAATATCATTATGAATTTCATAATTTTTTAATTCATTTCCCTATATATACATGTAGTGTGTAATATATATATGTCTGCAATTAGACCACCCAATATTTTACACTTGCTCCCTGGGCTTATTGAAGGATAAATATGGTAGATGATAATTAATTGGTAATTGGCGTGTTCAGTATATCATACAAATTATATATTTCAGATCAGATTCAGAGACAAGCTCTGATGATAAATTGAACCAAGATCTAGAGGATATGGCCAATTGGCATGAAGACCAGGGTTCAATATACTCAGAGCAGAATTTTCCAAAGAACAATCTGTATCAGAATCTGATCAGGAGATGAGAGATCCTGAACAGGATGATTCAGAGGCCAACAGTGATTCCGAAGA
>NW_018460873.1:0-481 GCF_002113885.1 Mizuhopecten yessoensis
CATGCAGTACAACGAAAGCTTTCGAAGGTATCGTCGTTCGGAAAAAGTTTTTAAAAACTCTATTTTTAGATCTGTAACCTTGATCTTTGACATTATGATCATGAATTTGTTCGCATACCATGTGTTGCTTGTCCTCTGTCACGTACTAAAATATGAACGTTGTATCTTTATTCGTACTTGAGATAAGTGTCCACAAGATCATTTGACCCCTGTGGCCTTGAATGTAGGTCAAGGTCAAGGATATGTGTTATTTTTGTAGGCAAAGCTACATACTATGGATGTACCAAATATCAACTATGTTTGTGTCTGAATGAAGGAGAAGAAGCGTTTTGAGGAAAATGCTGGAAATTTTGAATTTTGGCGGGAAAACGAATTTTTCAAAGTGGCATATCTTCGTCATTTTTCAAGCTACGACTTTGAAATTTTTCACGTATATCTCTATTATAATATGCCCTTTAAGATGAAATAAAAATATAACTCA
>NW_018460874.1:0-481 GCF_002113885.1 Mizuhopecten yessoensis
GTTGTTTGGTACCACAAGGGCTGTTTGGTATAACAATTGAACTTGATGTTTGTTACCACGAGGGCTGTTTGGTACAACAATTGAACTTGTTGTTTGGTACCACAAGGGCTGTTTGGTATAACAATTGAACTTGTTGTTTGGTACCACAAGGGCTGTTTGGTATAACAATTGAANGTTTGGTACCACGAGGGCTGTGTGGTACAACAATTGAAATTGTTGTTTGGTACCACGAGGGCTGTTTGGTATAACAATTGAACTTGTTGTTTGGTACCACGAGGGCTGTTTGGTATCACAATTGAACCTGTTGTTTGGTACCATGAGGGCTGTTTGGTATAACAATTGAACTTGTTGTTTGGTACCATGAGGGCTGTTTGATATAACAATTAAACTTGTTGTTTGCTACCACGAGGGCTGTTTGGTATCACAATTGAAATTATTGTTTGGTACCACAAGGGCTGTTTGGTACAACAATTGAACTTGT
>NW_018460875.1:0-481 GCF_002113885.1 Mizuhopecten yessoensis
CACGATTGGTTAGTTCGCTCGTATACACGATTGGTTAGTTCGCTCATACACACGATTGGTTAGTTCACTCGTACACACAATTGATTAGTTCACTCGTTCACACGAGTAGTTAGCCAATTCCTACATACGATTGGTAAGTTCACTCGTACACACGATTGATTACTTTACTCGTATACATGATTTGTAAGTTTACTCGAACACACGATTTGTAAGTTCACTCGTAAACAGGATTGGTTAAATCACCTGTACAAACGATTGGTAAGTTTAGTCGTACACACGATTGGTTCGTTTACTCGTATACATGATTTGTTAGTTTACTCGAACACACGATTTGTTAGTTCACTCGTACACACAATTTGTTAGTTCACTCGTAAACATGATTGGTTAGTTCAATCGTTAACATGATTGGTTAGTTCACTCGTACACACAATTTGTAACTTCACTCGTACACACGATTTGTTAGTTCACTCGTACACACGAT
>NW_018460876.1:0-481 GCF_002113885.1 Mizuhopecten yessoensis
TGTGTATATCCTCACAGAGTACTGTCACGTCGTTTGTGTATATCCACACAGAATACTGTTACGTCGTTTGTGTAAATCCTCACAGAGTACTGTTACGTCGTTTGTGTAAATCATCACAGAGAACTGTTACGTCGTTTGTGTAAATCCTCACAGAGTTCTGTTACGTCGTTTGTGTATATCCACACAGAGTACTGTTACGTCGTTTGTGTAAATCCTTACAGAGTACTGTCACGTCGTTTGTGTAAATCATCACAGAGAACTGTTACGTCGTTTGTTTATATCCTTACAGAGTACTGTTACGTTGTTTGTGTAAATCCTTACAGAGTACTGTTACGTTGTTTGTGTAAATCCTCACAGAGTCCTGGTTCGTTGTTTGTGTAAATCCTCACAGAGTACTGTTACGTCGTTTGTGTAAATCANTATCCTCACAGAGTAATGTTACATCGTTTGTTTATATCCTTACAGAGTACTGTTACATCGT
>NW_018460877.1:0-481 GCF_002113885.1 Mizuhopecten yessoensis
TACAGAGGGGACAAGAGGATACAGAGGGGGGAAGGAGATACAGAGGGAACAAGTAGATACAGAGGGGACAAGGAGATACAGAGGGGACAAGGAGACACAGAGGGGACACGAAGATACAGAATGGACAACGGGATACAGAAAGGACAAAGAGATAAAGAGAGGACAAGGAGATACAGAGTGGACAAGGAGACACAGAGGGGACAAGGAGATACAGAGGGGACAAGGAGATACAGAGGGGACAAGGAGATACAGAGGGGACAAGAAGATACAGAGTGGGTAGGGATATACAGAGGGGACATGGAGATACAGATTGGAAAGCAGATACAGAGTGGGCAAGGGGATACACAGGGAAAAAGGGGATACAGAGGGAACAAGGAGANGAGATACAGAGGGGACAAGGAGATACAGAGGGGGTAGGGATATACAGAGGGGACAAGGAGATACAGATTGGAAAGCAGATACAGAGTGGACAAGGGGATAC
>NW_018460878.1:0-481 GCF_002113885.1 Mizuhopecten yessoensis
AAGATAGCAATTCTTACCGGTGAGGGACTATGGATTGCATTGCAAAACTTTGCATTTTTAACAAATATTTTCTTTGCAAAGTAGATCCTATTTCTGTCATTTTGTCTTGACAAATTTTGATGCTAAAAGGGATCAGGCGGGGTCTCACTTTGCGCCATAGGAGGTTTAGCGCCATAGGTGCGCCATAGGAGTTTTTGCACGCCATAGCAAAATGGAAGTGTTTTATCCACGAAATATTTCGATTTTTTCATTGGTATACTCATTTAACATGTTTTGGTAAAGTATCATTTAAAAAAAATGTGTGCTTTGTTAGAAAATCGATCTTGACTTTTACACTAATTTGCGCCATACGTGTTTTTTCACGCCATAGCTAAATATAAGAATTATTTTCAGCAAATAACTGGGTTTTTCCTTTGGTGTATGCAATTAACAGGTAGTGGTAAAGTTTCATTCTTAAAAAATGTTTATTTTGTTAGGAAAT
>NW_018460879.1:0-481 GCF_002113885.1 Mizuhopecten yessoensis
TGTTACCATGGCAACTGAGCTGTTCGAAACTGTTACCATTGTGTTGTGCATCCCTTAAAACCCTTATGTACTTATTTTGGACAGAATCAGACAACTTCTTAATTTCGACCTATCAGAGCCCTCCATTTCGTTATCATGGTAACTGAGCTTTTCGAAACTGTTACCATTGTGTTCGGCATCACTCAAAACCGTTATGTACCGAGTCCGGGGACAATCAGACAACATCTATATTTGGACCAATCAGAACCCAGTATATGGTGGCCATTTTGTCAAATTAGAAAACAAATGTCGCAGTTGAGTTTGCAATGCCATATTACACATACATACTAAATTTAAACTAAATCGAACTACAACGGAGCTTCGACCAATCAGAAACCAGTATATGGTGGCCATTTTGTCTAATTAGAGAACGGATGTCATAGTTGAGTTCGCAGTAGCATCATACACCTACATGCCAAATTTGGAATGCATTGGAAAATAT
>NW_018460880.1:0-481 GCF_002113885.1 Mizuhopecten yessoensis
TGTTGTTTAGCAGGTGTAGCCATTGCGATTGCTGTCAATTTTTTCGCGGCGGGAAAAAATTGATGACGCGTGAGTCGACGTTCGGAACACCTTTAGGTGATACAAATCAATCTGGGTGATACTATTTGTTCCGAATGGTTGAAGAGGGGTTCGGCGTGTAGCGAGCACAGGAATGAAGATGTTTTAAAAAAAATATTTCGTATTTTTTTACATTAAAAGTACACTGTAGTCGGGATGAAACAGTTTTGCATAGAATAAAAAAATAAATATTTCGTGTGTTAGATTTTGCTGTGGTTATTTTTGTACTTAACAGTCACGATTTCGTACTGATATCGATAGAAAACTTGAAATATTACGAATGACTGTCAAAGAGTTGTACACAATCTACTGGCACTAGTACTAATNTTATTCAGGTAAAAGGCAAATAATACACTTTTATCACATTTTGCAGATTGGACATAACTATATATATTATGACAGA
>NW_018460881.1:0-481 GCF_002113885.1 Mizuhopecten yessoensis
TATTTATAACCTGAATCAAGTCTAACATTTCATAGTAGAGTTATATTGATATCTTTAACCTAAATCAAATCTAACATTTCATAGTAGAGTTATACTGATATCTATAACCTAAATCAAATCTAATTGTTGTTTTGTTCAGGGAAATGATCACTGACCAAGTAGAGGCAGTAAAACTCCAATGACATTTAAGGTTAATTATTGTGCAGAAATACAAACTAAATGTAGACAGAGGCTATATCATGTAAATGACATATCTAATTGTTTGACAAGGCTGAGCGGTACTTCATTATAATGTAACACTAACTAGCAGAAAGTAAGCAGTAACACGTACCGTTTTTAAATCCACTTTTCCAGGACCAGTTTTCTGATAAAAAGAAAAAAAATATTGTTTAAGTATACATTTGGAAAAAAAGGCAACTTCAACGTTATACTGAAATATGTCACCACTGTTATCTGACCTTGGCAGATATAATGACACTGA
>NW_018460882.1:0-481 GCF_002113885.1 Mizuhopecten yessoensis
TTATAATGTATTGATATCACACTGACAGACTGTAAACGTATTATACCGTATTGATGGTCACACTGACAAACTGTTAACGTATTATAATGTATTGATGTCACACTGACAAACTGTTAGCGTATTATAATGTATTGATGTCACACTGACAAACTGTTTACGTATTACAATGTATTGATGTCACACTGACAAACTATTAACGTATTATAATGTATTGATGTCACACTGACAAACTGTTAACGTATTACAATTTATTGATGTCACACTGACAAACTGTTAACGTATTATATTTACATTCTGTATGCTTAGACCCATTGACAAAAATTACATTCATAAATGCATAACACAGGTGTTCATAGAATCTCAGCACGTGGGAACTGATAGTAACCTGATCACACTGCGTAGTAATACACTANTTAGGAACGACCGACCTAGATGCTAATTCTTACATCTTAAAATATCATTGAACTGTGCTTTGTGAAAT
>NW_018460883.1:0-481 GCF_002113885.1 Mizuhopecten yessoensis
AATGCATTTCACTTAGTTGACAAATACCATTTTAATGTTAGATACATAAAATACAAATCTCTCTTACTTCTGTTTGTATGTTTTGCCTTTATAGTAATGAAATTGATAAAACCAGAGACGTATTATGCGTCTCTGATAAAACATTATTAAAAGAAACGCCACTGACTATAGCTTATCTTCATCTCCTGGCATATCATTTTCCCAGGTAAATAGAGATCGATGTCTCCTCGCCTGAGTGAGCACAGCGAACACGGTGGGTCTTGATGACGTTTCGTGATCTTTAGCGAACCGATCGCGGAGGAACGCGATGGTTTCCCTTATCATCGCAATCTTTCGTGATTGAATTTTGAAGATCCCCCGGCATAATTGGGGATCATCAAGACTCTTGAAGATCTTTCAAGCATCGTGTAAAAGTTACATTTATTGTGAAGAGATCTGTATGTGGTATTGTCAGTGCCCCTCATTATTGATTTACGGCGGG
>NW_018460884.1:0-481 GCF_002113885.1 Mizuhopecten yessoensis
ATACAGTATGGTTTACTTCGGCCATGAGGATCAGAAAATGTCAGGGAAGAAAAATATTACAAAAATAAACCAAAATTGTAACACAATTTTCTTAAACAATATGTAACACATTTATATTTTACAAACATTTCATTTACATTTATTTATGTAGCTAAATCCGACTATAGCCAACCTTATATATATAGCTTGACATGAAAAAACTTATGCATTGACAAAAAAGGTCAAGTATATGCGTATAACGAAATTGAGGAGAAATAGTGCAAGAATGCAAAAAAAAAAAAATGTGTTTGATTTCAAAATCAAGATTTTAGTTTTGAACATGAACAGGAAGGACATGTTTTGCAAACATATTTGTAGAGAACACAGAGCAATTACATACAGTCGTCTGTCATTGTATCCAGTTAAAACCAGGCAGATATATGAAGGAAAAGAAAAGACGAAACACATAAATCATTGTTAATATTATATATCACTCGAGTAT
>NW_018460885.1:0-169 GCF_002113885.1 Mizuhopecten yessoensis
TCACATTCCAGTTTACCATTAATCCAGTTGTCCCACATTTCAGGTACCACTTATATAATTGTCCCACTATCCAGCCACAACTTACCTGTTTGTCCCACTTTCAGCCATAACATATCTGTTTGTCCCACTCTCAAGCCACCACTAATCTGTTTGTCCCACTCTCAAGCCA
>NW_018460885.1:357-481 GCF_002113885.1 Mizuhopecten yessoensis
TGTTTGTCCCACTTCTAGCCATAACATATCTGTTTGTCCCACTTTCCAGCCATAACATATCTGTTTTTCCCACTTTCAGCTATGACCCTGCAGGTAGGGCGTAAGAATTGTACCTGCTGCCCCC
>NW_018460886.1:0-481 GCF_002113885.1 Mizuhopecten yessoensis
TGCGTTTTCATTGCGTTTTCATTCCATTCCGTTTGTCAACTGAAAAGCTGACACCCCTGTACTGTAGTAAATGGTATGATATAGGTAAATACTGTAGTAAATGGTATGATATAGGTAAATACTGTAGTAAATGGTATGATATAGGTAAATACTGTAGTAAATGGTATGATATAGGTAAATACTGTAGTAAATGGTATGATATAGGTAAATACTGTAGTAAATGGTATGATATAGGTAAATACTGTAGTAAATGGTATGATATAGGTAAATACTGTAGTAAATGGTATGATATAGGTAAATACTGTAGTAAATGGTATGATATAGGTAAATACTGTAGTAAATGGTATGATANTAAATGGTATGATATAGGTAAATACTGTATTAAATGGTATGATTTCGGTAAATACTATAGTAAATGATATGATATAGGTAAATTATGTAGTAAATGGTATGATATAGGTAAATACTATAGTAAATGGTA
>NW_018460887.1:0-481 GCF_002113885.1 Mizuhopecten yessoensis
TCATGACCTACCTGCAGACAGGAACAAAAAATGGTTGTATTTTGATGATGTCTGTAATTATGTTAACATTGCGTTTCATCCGATAACTGTATGTGATAATGATTGTGATTTACAACAGCATTATTGTATTTGTGAAGAAAACAGTTATGAGGAAATGGTCCTATGTGTCAATACTAATTGCAAAGGTAAATGGTTTCACCTCAGCTTTGTGAACTTGACCCCTGAAAGTGTTCCAGATGGCAAATGGTACTGCTGTCCTGAGTGTGAACAACTGGCACAAAGGAAAACAACAAAAAAGGGATCCACTATAGATCACATATTGGAATACTCCAAATGTGTGATGTATACTGGTCTGGGAGAAATGGTCCAGCATGATGCCATTCGAGAGAATTTACGGGCAAAGGATGATAGCCCACTGGCGATTGGATATGCTTAGTTTTTATCAAAACAATCATCCAAAGTATTTTGTGCAAGGTCATCA
>NW_018460888.1:0-481 GCF_002113885.1 Mizuhopecten yessoensis
ACAGTGTTAACTCCAGGTCACTTCAGTGTTAACTCCAGTGCACTAAGATGTTAACTCCAGTTCACTTCAGTGTTAACTCCAGTGCACTTCAGTGTTAGCTCCAGGTCACTTCAGTGTTAACTCCAGTGCCCTAAGATGTTAACTCCAGTTCACTTCAGTGTTAACTCCAGTGCACTGAGATGTTAACTCCAGTTCACTTCAGTGTTAACTCCAGTTCACTTCAGTGTTAACTCCAGTGCATTTCAGTGTTAGCTCCAGGTCACTTCAGTGTTAACTCCATTGCACTACGATGTTAACTCCGGTACACTACAGTGTTAACTCCAGTGCACTACAGTGTTAACTCCAGGTCACTTCAGTGTTAACTCCAGTGCACTACGATGTTAACTCCAGTGCACTACAGTGTTAACTCCAGTGCACTTCAGTGTTAACTCCGGTGCACTTCAGTGTTAACTCCAGTGCACTACGATGTTAACTCCGGTGC
>NW_018460889.1:0-481 GCF_002113885.1 Mizuhopecten yessoensis
GCAGTTTCTAACTGCAGATGCATGCAGGATTTTGGTGCATTCACTCGTTACCTCTCGGTTTGATTATGGTAACGCCTTGCTCTGTGGTATATCTGACAAACTAACTAGTCGTCTGCAGAGGGTTCAGAACACTGCAGCACGGCTAGTTACTCGTACTCGAAAGAGAGAGCACATTACACCTGCGCTTTATTCGTTGCACTGGTTACCTGTACGATACAGGTCGCAGTACAAAATTCTGGTATATACAGACAAGGCACTGAATGGAACAGCTCCTCAGTAACTACAGGAACCTGTTACCCTGTATCAGCCGTCAAGATCACTGCGGCCGGAGTCAGAATCTTTGTTGTGTGTCCCAAAATCTCGTACTGTGACCTACGGAAACATATGCTTTGGGAGGGTTTCGGCTACGTTGTGGAGTAGCTTACCATCTGCTATAAGGAAGTCGAATACCCTGGCCAAGATCAAGAGGGACATAAAAACT
>NW_018460890.1:0-481 GCF_002113885.1 Mizuhopecten yessoensis
ACAATACCCTAGGGTTTCTAGAAATCATATACCAGGGGTGACAGATAAACCATATCCTAGGTGTTGACAGAGAAATCGTTATAGCTAGAGAAAGAAATCATATCTGAAGGGGTGACAGAGAAGCATTACCCTAAGGTTGCTAGAAATCATATACCATTGGTGACAGAGAAATCATATCCTAGGAGTTGACAGAGATATCGTTTCAGCGAGAGAGAGAAATCATACCTAAAGGGGTGACAGAGAAACAATACCCTAGGGTTGCTAGAAATCATATACCAGGGGTGACAGATAAACCATATCCTAGGTGTTGACAGAGAAATCGTTATAGCTAGAGAAAGAAATCATACCTGAGGGGGCGACAGAGAAACAATACCCTATGGTTGCTAGAAATCATATACCAGGGGTGACAGAGAAATCATACACTAGGGGTGACAGGGAAATCATATACTTGGGGTGAGAGAAATCACACCCTAGGAATGAC
>NW_018460891.1:0-481 GCF_002113885.1 Mizuhopecten yessoensis
TCCACAGAGACTATAATCTCTATAATAGACAAACAGGTATCCACAAAGACTATAATCTCTACAATAGACAAACAGGTATCCACAGAGATTATAATCTCTATAATAGACAAACAGGTATCCACAAAGTCTATAATCTCTACAATAGACAAACAGGTATCCACAGAGATTATAACCTCTATAATAGACAAACAGGTATCCACGGAGACTATAATCTCTATAATAGACAAACAGGGATCCACAAAGACTATAATCTCTACAATAGACAAACAGGTATCCACAGAGATTATAATCTCTATAATAGACAAACAGGTATCCACAGAGACTATAATATATATAATAGACAAACAGGTATCAACAGAGACTATAATCTCTATAATAGACAAACAGGTATCCACATAGACTATAATCTATAATAGACAAACAGGTATCCACAGAAACTATAATATCTATAATAGACAAACAGGTATCCACAGAGACTATA
>NW_018460892.1:0-481 GCF_002113885.1 Mizuhopecten yessoensis
ACAGATGGTACGGGGCTAAACACCTTCCCTACACCAAGGGACAAAGCTTTCTGATTTTTTTGTATATGTTGCCGGGGCAGAGGAGGCCGGGTATTCATATTAATACTAATTTAAATCTTGCATGTAAAAACAAAAATAATCGTTTAATTCAGCAATATAATTAAATCATACCATTTTATTGAACCCGGTAATATTATAAATTATGTAAATCCACGGACTTCGATAACACGTATCTCGGTGACCCAGAAAATACGCCGTGGGCCATCACAACAGTTATCCCTTGGAGGGCCTCATGGAAAAATCAAACTAACCAGTCACTTATGCCTTCCTTTCGCATAAACCACTGTATAATTATAGAAACACAAAGTAAACTCTCTCCAATTCATGCCCAGTAACATATTAAACTAAGTTCATCTGGTTTCAAACTCAGACAAATATACTAGCGAGCTGAATAGTTTTAGATATTTATTCATAACATAAA
>NW_018460893.1:0-481 GCF_002113885.1 Mizuhopecten yessoensis
TAAGATACAACCTAGACTAAGATTGTCAGAGATTGAGGACACAATCGTAAGATACACCCTAGTCTAGGATTGTCTGAGATTAAGAACATAATAGTAAGGTACACCTTGGACAAAGTTTGTCTGTGATTGAGTACAGAATAGTAAGATAAATCTTGGCCTAGGATTGTCTGAGATTGTGTACTCTATCTTAGACAATCCTAGTCTAGGGTGTACCTTACTATTATGGTCTTAATCTCAGACAATCCTAGGCCAAGATTTATCTTACTATTCTGTACTCAATCTCAGACAATCATGGACTAGGATTGTGTGAGATTGAGTACACAAGAGTAAGATACACCCTAGTCTAGGATTGTCTGAGATTAAGTACACAATAGTAAGATACACCCTAGACTAGGATTGTCTGAGATAGAGTACACAATCGTAAGATACACCCTATACTAGGATTGTCTGAGATTGAGTACACAATAGTAAGGTACATCCT
>NW_018460894.1:0-481 GCF_002113885.1 Mizuhopecten yessoensis
ATCAGTACACAGACAACAGTTAGGATCCCTGTGATCACGACCCTACCAGTACACAAACAACAGCTAGGATCCCTGTGATCACGGCCCTATTAGTACACAGACAACAGTAAGGATCCCTGTGATCACCACCCTATCAGTACACAGACAACAGGAAGGATCCCTGTGATCACAAGCCTATCAGTACACAGACAACAGTAAGGATCCCTGTAATCACGACTCTATCAGTACACAGACAACAGTAAGGATCCCTGTGATCACCACCCTATCAGTACACAGACCACAGTAAGGATCCCTGTGATCACAAGCCTATCAGTACACAGACAACAGTAAGGATCCCTGTGATCACGACCCTATCAGTACACAGACAACAGTAAAGATCCCTGTGATCACCACCCTATCAGTACACAGACAACAGTAAGGATCCCTGTGATCACAAGCCTATCAGTACACAGACAACAGTAAGGATCCCTGTAATCACGGC
>NW_018460895.1:0-481 GCF_002113885.1 Mizuhopecten yessoensis
CAAGGTCAAAGGGGTCAATTGCCTTAAAAAATCTTAATACAACTTATTCTGAATAACTAAGAGGTCCAGGGTACTGATATTTGGCAAGTAACATACTGGGATGAAGGGCTACCAAGTTTGTTCAAATGAATTACCTTTACTTATATTCAAGGTCACAGGGGTCAAATATGTTAAAAACCTTTAAAAGACTACTTCTCAATAACCAAAAGGCCTAGGATGATGCTATTTGGCCATTAGCATGATGTGATTTAAGAGCTACCAAGATTGTTCAAATGGATGACCTTGACTGATATTCAAGGTCACATGGGTCAAATATGTTAAAAACTTTAAACAACTTCTTCTGAATAACCGAAATGCCCAGTGTGATACTATTTATTGAGTAGCATGCTGGGATAAAGGTCTACCAGGTTCTTTCAAATGAATGACCTTGACTCATTTTCAAGGTCACAGGGGTCAGATGTCTTAAAATCTTCAAACGACT
>NW_018460896.1:0-242 GCF_002113885.1 Mizuhopecten yessoensis
ATAAAGACATTTTGACAGTTGAAGTCTTGTGTAGTCCATGAATCCTCTGACCGCAAAACCGGATATAGACATTTTGACAGTTGAAGTCTGGTGTAGTCCATGTATCCTCTGACCTCAACACCGGATAAAGACATTTTGACAGTTGAAGTCTAGTGTAGTCCATGTATCCTCTGACCTCAACACCGGATAAAGACATTTTGACAGTTGAAGTCTGGTGTAGTCCATGTATCCTCTGACCTCAA
>NW_018460896.1:340-481 GCF_002113885.1 Mizuhopecten yessoensis
AAAACCGGATAAAAACATTTTGACAGTTGAAGTCTGGTGTAGTCCATGAATCCTCTCACCTCAAAACCGGATAAAGACATTTTGACCTTTGAAGTTTGGTGTAGTCCATGTATCCTCTGACCTCAAAACCGGATAAAAACA
>NW_018460897.1:0-481 GCF_002113885.1 Mizuhopecten yessoensis
ACACCAGATATAGTCATCAAACACCAGATATAGTCATTATAAACCAGGTATAGTCATCATTAACCCGACATAGTCATCATACACCAGATATAGTCATCATACACCAGATATAGTCATCAAACACCAGATATAGTCATCATCAACCAGATATAGTCATCATACACCGAATATAGTCATCATTAACCAGATATAGTCATCAATCACCAGATATAGTCATTATAAACCTGGTATAGTCATCATTAACCAGACATAGTCATCATACACCAGATATAGTCATCATACACCAGATATAGTCNTCTTCATAAACCAGATATAGTGAAAAAAAAAATAGTCATCAAACACCAGATATAGTCATCAAACACCGAATATAGTCATTATTAACCAGATATAGTCATCATTAACCAGATATAGTCATTATAAACCTGGTATAGTCATTATTAACCAGACATAGTCATCATACACCAGATATAGTCATCATACA
>NW_018460898.1:0-481 GCF_002113885.1 Mizuhopecten yessoensis
ATTCTGGGATGAAGGGCTACAAAGTTTGTTCAAATAAATGACCTTCACAAATATTCAAGGTCACAGAGGTCAATTGTCTTAAAAAATCTTTAAACAACTTCTTCTGAATAACTAAGTGGCCTAGGATAATGATGTTACGCCATTAACATGCTAGGATGAAGGACTACCAAGTTTGTTAAAATAAATGACCTAGAATTATATTCAAGGTCACAGGGGTCAAATATGTACAAAACCTTTTAAACAACTTCTGAATACACGAGAGGCCTAAGGTGATGATAGTTGGCCAGTAACATTCTGGGATGAAAGGCTACCAAGTTTGTTCAAATAAATGACCTTGACTTATATTCAAGTTCACAGGGGTCAAATATGTTAAAATCTTTAAACAAGTTCTTCTGAATAACCAAAAAGCCTACGGTGATGATATTTGGCCAGTAGAATGCTGGGAGGAAGGGCTATCAAGTTTGTTCAAATGAATGACCTT
>NW_018460899.1:0-481 GCF_002113885.1 Mizuhopecten yessoensis
ATATCACATTACCATATCACACTTCCACATTACATTACTACATTACACTACCACATCACACTACAATTTCACACTACCACATAACATTACACATCACATAACACTACACACCACATAACACTCCACACCACAAAACACTACACATCACATAACACTACCACACCACACTACAATATCACATTACCATATCACACTTCCACATTACACTACACTACCACATAACAGTACACTACCATATCACACTACCACATAATACTACCATATCACACTACCACATTACATTACCACATTACACCACCCCTCTGCCCCCTTGGGGGCCACACTCACGTTTATACAAAATTGAGTGCCCTTCGCCCAAGGCTGCTCCAGACCAAATTTAACTAAAATCCTTTTAGTCATTCAGGACTAGTGGTGTTTTAAAGGAAAAGTTGATGGGTGGACGATGGACGCTGCGCCATGGCAGAAGTTCAATTGCCCTCTG
>NW_018460900.1:0-481 GCF_002113885.1 Mizuhopecten yessoensis
TTGCTATATGATTTTCAAATTTTAGATCACTGTCAATTTCAACCCTAAGTTAAGTCACACTATCTGCATATGTAATTTGGTGATCTCCAATAGTGAAAGATTAAATTTGCTCTTTTGATTTCTTTCCTATGCAACTGGCCTGAAATGTTCTTGGTTTGCCTGCATGCCATTTTTTATGAACCAGTTAATTAATAAATTGCTTTCAAGATCAAGACCACTTTCAGTGATATGAGACAAAGTGTTGTCATCTGCATAGTTAAACAGAGACCCACGTTTTAAGACAGTAAAAATGTCATTCATAAATACGTTAAAAATAAGAGGCCCCACTATAGAGCGTTGGGTGACTCCCTTCCCGAGCCACCCCCAGTCGCTGACAATGGGGCCAAGCCTGACCCACTGCTGTCTGTCACTGAGGTAACTACTGACAAGTGCAACCGCTGACTCATCTAGCCCATATGCTTGCAGCTTCCCCAACAACAGA
>NW_018460901.1:0-481 GCF_002113885.1 Mizuhopecten yessoensis
TCTCTAGCAATATATACAATACAAATATACGTGAAAACCCTCTGTAGTTCAATAGTGAAATTAAAATTGATAGAAAATTTACATTCAAAAATTCATGGTTTAAAAAGGGAGTACAATTTGTATATAACGTTATTAAACAGGATAGATCACTCTACCACTTTGAAGAATTTCAAGAAAAATATAACATAAATACTATTTTTTTGACATACCAAGGCCTAAAGAATGCTGTGCATCATTTTATAAGAAAAAATCATCACATTTTTATTTCAGAAAAAACGGTTATTTTTCCAAATATACCTATCAATCTTAAGTTAATACTTAAAAATAGTAAAGGAGCGCAAGACATATATTTAATATTAATTAAAAATAATGTTAAACCTACTGCTCAAAGAAAATGGATATTAAATGCTAATATAGATGAAGAAACATGGAAAAAAATATATGAATGTTCTTTTAAAACCACCACCAACTCCAAACTACA
>NW_018460902.1:0-481 GCF_002113885.1 Mizuhopecten yessoensis
TTAACTCAGAAGAATAGTGACACCAACTTTATTGTGGGTGCAGTATTCTTGTTATCCTTATATGATGATACTATTTGTCTTCTGCAGGGACGGATGTACACAAAGTGGACTGTTCTGTTGTATATCCAATATCAGAGATCAAATGAAGATGGACGAGGAGGTGGACATATTCCAAACAGCAAGGCGGTTGAAAAAGCGGCGACCAGAGGCGCTAGAAAATGTTGTAAGTTTTGTAAATAATGCAAGAATGTAATCTGTATCAAACAGCTAAGATTTGTCTTAACCTTTATAATATTGATTCTTTCAATAACCATATAACGTCTGATGATCATTATGATGACATAAGTATAAATGCTGTGATAATTTCGTTCTTTTTTTATTTAATAGACATACTGATTTTTTTTTTCTTTCCAAAAACATGTTCATTGTTTAATTAATGCATGTCTTGAAATATGTCCTTTATTGTATTTTAGAAACAATA
>NW_018460903.1:0-481 GCF_002113885.1 Mizuhopecten yessoensis
TACAACGTTCTGTATTGTACATGTGCAATACGGAATGTTGTATTTTCCTACTAGCCGGAACTACGTTTGATAGGAATCCCCTTGTCATGGCGAACTGAAAAGTTCCCGGTATTTGCAAAAAAAAATCAAAGTTTATAAAATCTTTGTATCGATCTCTACCAAATACGGAAGGTATGTGATAAAAGCAAGATCACACACTTGTGTTTTTCTAACGAATCAGAAAGCACTCATTTATTGTGCGGACGTATATATTCACTCGTGCGTGGAGCGCACTCGTGAATATATTCGTCCGCGCAAAAAAATTGTGCTTTCTGATTCGTTAGAAAAACACAAGTGTGTGGTCTTGCATATGTATTACTCTATGTGAGAGTTAACAATAAACGACCATACACTTGTATTACTCTATGTGAGAGTTAACAATATACGAGCATACACTTGTATTACTCTATGTGAGAGTTAACAATAAACGACCATACACTTG
>NW_018460904.1:0-481 GCF_002113885.1 Mizuhopecten yessoensis
TCAACTTAATTCCAGCATCCCTAAAGACTCGTCCCAACCATCATCTGTAAGTATGGTCAACTTAAGTCCAGTCTCTCTGAAGACTCGTCCCAACCATCATCAGTAAGTATGGTCAACTTAATTCCAGCCTCACTGAAGACTCGTCCCAACCATCATCAGTAAGTATGGTCAACTTAATTNCCTGAAAACTCGTTTCAACCTTCATCAGTAAGTATGGTCAACTCAATTCCAGCTTCTCTGAATGCTGGTTCCAACCTTCATCAGTAAGTATGGTCAACTTAATTCCAGCCTCTCTGAAGAGTCATCCCAAACATCATCAGTAAGTATGGTCAACTTAATTCCAGCCTCACTGAAGACTCGTCCCAACCATCATCAGTAAGTATGGTCAACTAAATTCCAGCCTCTCTGTAGACTCGTCCCAACCATCATCAGTAAATATGGTCAACTTAATTCCAGCCTCTCTGAAGACTCATCCCAACCA
>NW_018460905.1:0-262 GCF_002113885.1 Mizuhopecten yessoensis
ATAGAGTCTTATAGTTCTGTAGTGTGTTAGCGTCACATTTATATATAGTGTCTTATAGTACTGTAGTGTGTTATCGTCACATTTATCTATAGTGTATTATGGTACTGTAGTTTGTTAGCGTCACATTTATATCTAGTGTATTATAGTACTGTAGTGTGTTAGCGTCTCATTTATCTATAGTGTATTATAGTACTGTAGTGTGTTAGCGTCACATTTATCTATAGTGTATTATAGTACTGTAGTGTGTTAGCGTCACATTTAT
>NW_018460905.1:283-481 GCF_002113885.1 Mizuhopecten yessoensis
TGTTAGCGTCACATTTATCTATAGTGTATTATGGTACTGTAGTATGTTAGCGTCACATTTATCTATAGTGTATTATAGTACTGTAGTGTGTTAGCGTCACATTTATTTATAGTGCATTATGCTACTGTAGTGTGTTAGCGTCACATTTATATCTGGTGTATTATAGTACTGTAGTGTGTTAGCGTCACATTTATCTAT
>NW_018460906.1:0-481 GCF_002113885.1 Mizuhopecten yessoensis
CTGTTTGGAAATGGTGCAAGGCAAGCTGCAGCTAAAAACCTCACAAGTACTATTACCAATGTCAGGGTTTGTTGGCCGTATGTTCATTGCCATGGCTTGATTTTGTTGTGAGGACTGACCACCCATACGATTTCTTTGTGGAGAGAATCTTCAAAGACTCTACACTTTGGGAGTCAATGGTGATAAAACTATCAGCATTCTACAACAAAGTTTTGCTTCCCGAATTGGCTTCCCCCCGTTTTGACAAGAGTCCTGGAATTCGAGAACCTGGTGTTTGGGTAATTATGATGTTGTGTTGTGGTAACATTCTGTAGGGAAACTTAGAGGAATTTTCCTCATAAATACATGCAACAGTGCCAATGTTGGTGATAATTGAATGAAATCTGTGAGGAAATAAAAAAATAAAATTGTATTTGACTGGTATTCAAATGCGAAGTAATCCATAACAAATTTATAGTGTAAATTATAGGTTACTTGTATG
>NW_018460907.1:0-481 GCF_002113885.1 Mizuhopecten yessoensis
GATAAAATAAATGGAGGAATTATATTTTTATAATTGTTCTATCGGTATCAAAGCAAACATTGTGTTTAATGGTAAATAGGAATTCAACGTATAGCCATCGTAACGGTATAGTTATTTTTTTTTTGGGGGGGGGGGGATACATTTTTTAGAGGCTATTAAAGAATTTGAGGTATGATTTACAAACTTACTAATCAGGAAATGTTGTTCTCCAATACCTCCAATTCCGTACTGGTGAACGAATTTAGAAATTATGTCCGACGCCACTAGTTGTTCTTTCCAGTGAGTAATAGAGATATCGTCACACCGTTGCCCTCTCAATGAATTGGTACTTACGGACAAGCAACCTTTTCTAAAACAAAAACTAATTTTGAATTGTGTACCACTAAGAGGACAAAACAAAATAACTTTTTTATTCGAACATGCTAATGCATGCACTTTTTTTTTGCTTTTCCTTTAAAAACAAAGGTGCATATATAATGGT
>NW_018460908.1:0-481 GCF_002113885.1 Mizuhopecten yessoensis
GAAAAGCTTTTAAGTTTGTTTAAATGAATAACCTTGACCCACTTTTAAGGTCACAATAGTCAAATGTCTTAAAATCTTCAGACAACTTCTTCTCAAAAACCAAAATGCACAGGTTACTGATATTGGGCCTTTAGCATCCTGGGATGAAGGGCTACCAAGTTTGTTCAAATGAATGACCTTGACCCACTTTCAAGGTCACAGGAGTCAAATGTCTTAGAATCTTCAAACAACTTCTTCTCAATAACTGAAANAGGTTACTGATATTGGGCCTGTAGCATGCTGGGATGAACAGCTACCAAGTTTGTTCAAATGAATGACCTTGACCCACTTTCAAGGTAACATCGGTCAATATATATATATGTTAAAATCTTTAAATGATTTGTTCTTAATAAGCAAAAGGCCAAGGGTGGTGATATTTGGCCATTTACATGCTGGGATAAAGAACTACCAAGTGAATGACCTTCCCCCATATTTAAGGTCA
>NW_018460909.1:0-481 GCF_002113885.1 Mizuhopecten yessoensis
TACATTATGTGTGGTACACAGAATACCCTCTAGTGGTGATACATTGTGTGTTGTACACAGAACACCCTCTAGTGGTGATACAACATTATGTGTGGTACACAGAACACTCTCTAGTGGTGATACATTGTGTGTTGTACACAGAACTCCCTCTAGTGGTGATACAACATTATGTGTGGTACACAGAACACTATCTAGTGGTGATACATTGTGTGTTGTACACAGAATACCCTCTAGTGGCGATACATTGTGTGTTGTACACAGAACTCCCTCTAGTGGTGATACAACATTATGTGTGGTACACAGAATACCCTCTAGTGGTGATACATTATGTGTGGTACACAGAATACCATCTAGTGGTGATACATTATGTGTGGTACACAGAACAACCTCTAATGGTGATACATTTTGTGTGATAAACAGAATACCCTCTAGTGGTGACCCAGGCTAAAAAAAGGTACATTGAGGCATGCCTTTTTCATGC
>NW_018460910.1:0-481 GCF_002113885.1 Mizuhopecten yessoensis
TAGGAACGAAGCTGATACCAGGAAGGAAAACAGAAATAGGAACTGTGTAGAAACGAACCAGATACCAGGAAGGAAAGACATCAATAGGAACTGAGTGGGAACAAAGCTGATACCAGGAAGGAACGACAACAATAGGACCTGAGTAGGAACGAACCAGATACCAGGCAGGAAAGACATCAATAGAAACTGAGTGGCAACAAAGCTGATACCAGGAAGGCAAAAAAGAAATACGAGTTGAGTCGGTACGAAGCAGATACCAGGACGGACAGACAGAAATAGGAACGGAGTAGGAACGAAGCTGACACCAGGAAGGAAAAACAGAAATACTAACTGAGTAGGAACGAAGCTGATACCAGGAAGGAAAAACAGAAATACTAACTGAGTAGGAACGAAGCTGATACCAGGAAGGAAAAAAAGAAATACGAGTTGAGTAGGTACGAAGCAGATACCAGGAAGGAAAAACAGAAATAGGAACTGTGTA
>NW_018460911.1:0-481 GCF_002113885.1 Mizuhopecten yessoensis
TGGGTGTTCTCCTTGTTACGGGCCGTTATTTCTATGTGTGTTACATTTCGTATAGGTGTTCTCCTTGTTACGGGCCGTTATTTCAATGTGTGATACAGTTTGTATAGGTGTTCTCCTAGTTATGTGTCGGTATTTCTATGTGTGATATAGTTTGTATAGGTGTTCTCCTTGTTACGTGTCGGTATTTCTATGTGTGATAGAGTTTGTATAGGTGTTCTCCTAGTTATTTGTCGGTATTTCTATGTGTGATAGAGTTTGTATAGGTNGTGTGATAGAGTTTTTATAGGTGTTCACTTTGTTATGTGTCGGTATTTCTATGTGTGATAGAGTTTGTATAGGTTTTCTCCTTGTTACGTGTCGGTATTTCTATTTGTGATAGAGTTTGTATAGATGTTCACTTTGTTATGTGTCGGTATTTCTATGTGTGATAGAGAGATTGTATAGGTGTTCTCCTAGTTATTTGTCGGTATTTCTATGTGTG
>NW_018460912.1:0-481 GCF_002113885.1 Mizuhopecten yessoensis
ATTGTACAGGTGTAGACTATCACAGTCTGGGTTAACATGGTTCTACTGTACAGGTGTAGACTATCACAGTCTGGGTTAACAATGTTCCACTGTACAGGTGTGGACTATCACAGTCTGAGTAAACATGGTTCTATTGTACAGGTGTAGACTATCACAGTCTGAGTTAACATGGTTCTATTGTACAGGTGTAGACTATCACAGTCTAAGTAAACAAGGTTCTATTGTACAGGTGTGGACTATCACAGTCTGAGTTAACAATGTTCTATTGTACATGTGTAGACTATCACAGTCTGAGTTACCAAGGTTCTATTGTACAGGTATGGACTATCACAGTCTGGGTTAACATGGTTCTATTGTACAGGTATGGACTATCACAGTTTGAGTTAACATGGTTCTATTGTACAGGTGTGGACTATCAGTCTGAGTTAACATGGTTCTATTGTACAGGTATGGACTATCAGTCTGAGTTAACATGGTTCTA
>NW_018460913.1:0-481 GCF_002113885.1 Mizuhopecten yessoensis
AAACTTGCTTAATTTTTCTGTTACCTAATGATTTCATCAGAAAGATCAACTAAAAAGACGATTGGCAATTTGACACATCTTTTATAGTTATTCATATTTTGTAATATTTTATTTTGAGCACGGCTTCACCCCCATAAAAAAATAATCAAAAGGTTGGCAAGTATGCATTTATCATTTATAACCAAATATCATTTGTTTACAAAAAATAAGTGCAATTAACGCCTTTATTAAATACAGATACAATTAAAGGGTACAACAAATACTAGAAATAATAACGTTAATGGTAAAAGACATTGTCCATGTAAAGGGGATTTATTTATTTCAACAAATTTTATTGGACAAAAAAAATAAACAATTGGATGAGACTAGAGACTAAGCCCATATAAATCTTCTCCTTACCGGTATAGATAGACAGAAAGCACAAATTTAATACATCACCAAACTACTAAGTATTAGCTGGTTACAGCAATCATCGGTGGCT
>NW_018460914.1:0-481 GCF_002113885.1 Mizuhopecten yessoensis
GTAGTTTAGTAAATTGTTGATATGCTGCGTTTAAGTTATGTTTAAATAATGTACCGCTACCCCATTTGAAGCCCAAAACAATAATGTCGATCAGTTGTTATGGTTTTTTGTATGGAAAAACAGGATATTGTTCAACCAATAGAAATGAAAACATCTGAATAATCTGGTTAAGGAACGGTCCTTAATGCCGCCTTAAGTATGTAGACAATGGTTCCTCTATGTGTTCCTCTTTCTGTTAGTTATGTACCATTGGTAGGCACTATTTTGTATAACAACATAAATTTGAACGACACAAAAATGCATGATTTCCAATACCTTACAGTACGTACATAAAGGCAAAGATACAAAATTCTAATTACATGTACAATAACTTGATAACAACTTCACCTTTGAGACCTTTTTCTTTTATATCGTGATTGAAAACTAATCATATATGTTTATAATGTGTGAATAGTAAATTTGGGAACATCTTAGGACAAAT
>NW_018460915.1:0-481 GCF_002113885.1 Mizuhopecten yessoensis
CCTTAGCTGTTACACTATTCCCTCTCCGAGAAGTCTCGTCCCGAGGTTTGGCCTGGGGAATCCTGTAAGTCCTCCCTGTGTATCAATGCACCTTCCCTAAGCACACTAACTGGCCTTACATGACCACACTCGACGTTGCTGAAGTAGTGAACGGGTCCCAGGGTTATACCACATCACTGGAAAAGCTAGCTTGCCAGTAAGGCAGTATTTCCCCTTATATTCCTTAGATGTTACAGTATATTTGAAACATTGTATAAAATGTGATATTTTATCAAGATTAAAAAAAATATAAAAAAAATATAAAAAAATAAATAATATTAGATAAAATTGTGTTGGATTGTTTCACAAGAAGCCAAACATATGTATGATTTACCACAAATTCAAATCAAGAAGTGGAAACCTTGTACATTTTTGTAAATACAACCTTACTGGTAACATATCGTGTTAACTCGTCAGGGCCTGGAGATGGACGGTAACAACC
>NW_018460916.1:0-481 GCF_002113885.1 Mizuhopecten yessoensis
ACATTTTAACACAAGATACACAAAGTAAACCATTACCATAAACTGAACAGGGAACTTAATATAAACCATGGGTAGAACTGTAGCCTTTTATCTCAGAACTGTTGTCCGTAGCTGCATTCGCTTTGTCATTTATGTAATCAAACATTATTAATATAATTCGCTGTATAATTAGGCTACATGTTTTTAAAACAGTAGCCTTGTTCAGTCAGTAATACGGTGTATATCGTTATAGTACACTGCATTTAATCTATAAACTGTCTCTATTTGTAATTGTTATCTTGCTAATTGCTCTATAAACATTTCTTCCTCTACATTTACGTCCGATTATAATGCACTCCGCCACAGAAAACGCTTAAAAATATGATAGATTAATTTGGGCCTGCTTTTGTGAAAGTATATGCCACTTTGAGAGTTAATAACAAAACGTCTTTGTTGTATCAAAAATCATATATATATATATACATGTGTGTGTTTTATTTAC
>NW_018460917.1:0-481 GCF_002113885.1 Mizuhopecten yessoensis
ATTCAAGAATATTTCATCTTCCATTTGTGTGTCATCGATTTCCCCAAACAAATCTATCCATTTGTCGAGAAGAAGGTCACTGGCATCAACTGCAGACCTACAATTCAGGTGAATGTTGTCAAAATGCAGATGAAATTGAGCCACGGTTATTGTGCTTTGCACCACATCATGGAGTTTAATGAAGAAATTAAACACATCATCACTGACAACATATAATCCATGTGACAACCCTTGTTTGAAATCTATCTCTGCCATGCTGGGTTCTGAATCGTCAACTTCACTCTCATTTATTCTGAAGGTTTTCAGCATTCGTTGTTTCCTGTAGTCCAATTTCCTACTTATTTTGCTCTTGGCTGTGCATTGACTTAGTTTTGATACAACCGACTTTTGCAGCCTTGTCCCAATTTTGTTAACACATGCACCAGCAATATATCTAATTTTTCCTTTGGCAGCTTGTGAAAGTTGAGGAGGTGGGGTCTCC
>NW_018460918.1:0-481 GCF_002113885.1 Mizuhopecten yessoensis
TGACACTGTTGTATATAACGTCGTGGTGTGTTGACACTGTTGTATGTAACGTCGTTGTGTGTTGACACTGTTGTATAAAACGTCGTTAAATGTTGACACTGTTGTATAAAACGTCATTGTGTGTCTGAATTGTTGTATATAATGTCGTTGTGTGTTGACACTGTTGTAGAAAACGTCATTGTGTGCCGACACTGTTGTATATAACGTCGTTGTGTATTTATAATGTTGTATATAACGTCGTGATGTGATGACACTGTTGTATATAACGTCGTTGTGTGTTGACACTGTTGTATAAAACGTCAGTGTGTGTTGACACTGTTGTATATAACGTCGTTGTTTGCTGACACTGTTGTATATAACGTCGTTTTGTGTTGACACTGTTGTATATAACATTGTGGTGTTTTTACATTGTTGTATATAACGTCGTGGTGTGTTAATACTGTGGTATATAACGTCGTGGTGTGTTGATACTGTGGTATAT
>NW_018460919.1:0-481 GCF_002113885.1 Mizuhopecten yessoensis
ACCCTGTGTGATCCGGTGACCGGTGAATGTGCATGTAATTATATATATCTTAAGCTATAAATGTTCAGTTGGAAAAAAATACAACATGCCATTTGCCTGTGGAAAGAGAGAAACCAAATCAGTTTATCATTAACGAGAACCGGTGTTTGTTCTGCTAAGTGATTCGTGGTACTTTAGTTAAGTTTAAATCATCAGTCATTTGGAATTCATTTTTGTTTTACATTATGTGTTAATAATAATTCTTAAAAGACATGTATTGCATTCGCTGTGGGAACACACATTCATTTTAATTCTATAATGATACAACATCTACGGTATATGTTGCTTATATATATTTATTAACTTAATGACATTATGTTATGATTTCATTCTTTTATAGTAAAAAGATAAGACTCGGTTCACAATAATCACTCTGTCTTGTTTAGTGTTATTTCGAAACATACATGTACCAAGCACCATTGAGTACAATCACATTTTCAGT
>NW_018460920.1:0-481 GCF_002113885.1 Mizuhopecten yessoensis
TGTTGCTCATCATCGAACTGTATTTATTAGCAAAGAAAACACCTTGATACGAAAACATCCATGTCGATTTCGATAAGAGTGAGAAAACCACACCATTTCTACAAGCTATTTACATCTTATCTACTGGTTTATAAGTATTTTATAATTGTAATTACCCACAAGATTATTTTCTCTCTCCGAACATTGTTATGAGATCAACGAGAAAATTGTGCAAATTTGAGGCTATTGAGGAATTCACAAATTTAATTTGTCGCATCTGAAAAGTAACACTGCAAGAAGTGAAACCTTCTTTCAGAAAAAAAACCTTTATACACAAAATTGTGATTACGTAAAAATAGACAGAAAACATAGAACAAAATTCCTGACCTTTTTTCGTCAATATTTAAATTGATGTACATACACCCCAGTTATTTATTTAGTCAGTAGTTCGTCCTACAGATTTTACAAAATTAGCCCGTATTACCTGTGTTTTTCTGTAAAT
>NW_018460921.1:0-481 GCF_002113885.1 Mizuhopecten yessoensis
ATTCAAAAAATAAATGATGGGGTGAGTATAAATTCTCTTTGTTATGTGATAAAATCTTGTAATGCAAGATATGTATATGATACATACGAACCAATATTAAATGTTGATATAATATCGGAAACGTTCTCTTAATTCATGGTAAAGCTCAAACGGCATTGCGTTTCCACACTGCACTAAGCTCTAGACTGATTAAGTATAAATATAACGTCAACATTTCAGTGGTTTAAAGTCGTCTTTTCATATGACTGATAGAAATAACGTTATTATATCTTGTCCTGTCTTAGCTTTTCCTATTTACTCCTGCTTTACCTCTTTGAATTATCAAAAGTGTTTCTAAGTCTCTTTTTGATTTGTATACTTCATCATACTTTTATGTTTTTTTAAACAAGGAAATGGAAGTTTAAACTAAAATGACGCCATTTCTATGCTTCGTAGAGGATTTTTGACCAATACCTCACCTGCCCCATATAACAATTAAAGG
>NW_018460922.1:0-481 GCF_002113885.1 Mizuhopecten yessoensis
ACTCGTCCTTGTTTAAATAATGGCCACTTTGTTACGAGTTGGTACATTGCATGTGTCCAAATGATGAATGCCAAAATCATAAGATGACACTTGTATGATATCTTCATCAAATGGATCCTCGTTTAGGCTTCATGTGCCATTTCTAATGCAGTAGATCAATACAGCTCAAATCTTCTGAAATATAGTGTATCAAGTGGATTCGTTAGATCTATAGACAATTTATAGTAATCCTCATCGTACGAGATTAATACCTTCCATAAAGTGCAAGCGTTAATTAGGCTCGAAGTTAATGATATAATTTAATAAGAAATAAATGGATTTTTTCAGGAAAAAGTTTCTAGTTTGGCAGATTTTCCCCATTTGTTCTGTGAGCAATTATACATCAATTTAACCCAAACTACGTAATAAATTATCGTGAAAACATTATCATCACTTACCAGTTTCTTATTTCTAACATTCTGTTAGATATATCACGGATTTA
>NW_018460923.1:0-481 GCF_002113885.1 Mizuhopecten yessoensis
ATAGACTGTAGACCTAATATTGTCATCCTCTGGTTACATAGACCGTAGACCTTATATTGTCATCCCCTGCTTACATAGACTGTAGACCTAACATTGTCATCCTCTGGTTACATAAACTGTAGACCTAATACTGTCATCCACTGGTTACATAGACTGTAGACCAAATATTGTCATCCTCTGGTTACTTAGACTGTAGACCTAACGTGGTCATTCCCTGATTCCATAAACTGTTGACCTAACATTGTCATCCCCTGCTTACATAGACTGTAGACCTAATACTGTCATCCACTGGTTACATAGACTGTAGATCTTACACTGTCATCTCCAAGTTACATAGACTGTAGACTTAATATTGTCATCCTCTGGTTACTTAGACTGTAGACCTAACGTGGTCATTCCCTGATTCCATAAACTGTTGACCTAACATTGCCATTCTCTGGTTACATAGACTGTAGACCTAATATTGTCATCCTCTGGTTAC
>NW_018460924.1:0-481 GCF_002113885.1 Mizuhopecten yessoensis
AAAATTAAATGAATACCATGTGTTTTCTTGAGGTCTTCCGGATGTTCTTCATTCCATTTTATAGTTCGAGCAATTGTACCAAATTGCATGTTTATGCGAAAAAATCACAAAGAGGCGAACAATTGTTGAATCGCACGATTATGAGCACCCTGAGCGTACTGTGCACACGGTATGCGAACAAAATGTATACACGACGTGCGCAAGCTATCTCTAGTACGTTATGCGGTCACATAACTTAAACTATTACGATAAGAGATATCTCAAGCACCAAATTATATTACAGCTCCCTATTGTATATCAATATATATGTATTACTTGTTAAACTTTCTCTATAACATTTCAAATTATCTCTCATTCAGCTTGTATGAAACAGATAACCATCATTGTAATTATTGAAGTTAACGATGGAATTATTTTTAAAATGCATGTCATACAGTTGTGTAATCGCACAACACACAAATATTACCGTGCGCAAATCGTG
>NW_018460925.1:0-481 GCF_002113885.1 Mizuhopecten yessoensis
ATGCTATAGATACTTTTTGTTCAGACTTGTTTTGTCAACAGGTACAAGTGTAACAAATGTCAGGCGTTCATAGTGGGCACCAGGATTCACTGTAATGAATGTGACGACTTCGATCTCTGTCTCGGCTGTCACTCAAAGGGCAAATTTCCCACAGAGTAAGTTTGACATTGTCTACAATAAAATTCATCTGTTCGTAATAAAGTAGTTATTCTTCTTTTGATGAACTATGTAAGGTAATCATAAGGATGTCCAATTTTCTATTTAGAGTACTAGTTTATTGATAAATTCTATTGGCCCGACTATATTTTCAGAGAAAACATTGAACATTTTCACTAGTCCTGTTATACATCTACTAGCCCTAAGCCTCAGACTGGTGGAGTTATACTCCCATGAACTTGATGTTATTTTAGAATACAAAAGGACGATTTTAATAAATATTTCATTGAAGAATACTTTGTCCTGTACATTTTTTTTTTTTTTT
>NW_018460926.1:0-481 GCF_002113885.1 Mizuhopecten yessoensis
TTCTTTTGTATTTTTCACACTCAGTAGTCCTATCAATTTTAACATACTAAACTTTATAATGTAATAAGTATTCGAAACAATTGTTTGCAAATCAGAATAACATGGGCATTTAAGAATAAAATGAAACCCTTCTTCAACATCATCTAATTTACATAAATTACACATTGCCCTTTTTCTATATTTGAGTTATGAGAGAATAATCTATTTTTTTTTTTAATTTCTTTCAGATATTCTTTCGGTATTGGTTTACGCAGGTAGTTTTGTAGATCACAATTATCGTAAATATATCTATAAACATTTGCTTTTGAGGATACTCTGATTTTTTTTCTGCACATTAATCTCTAAAAATATCAAGTAATATTTCTTCAATTAATGAAAAGAACTTGTTGTCGTTAGTATCATATTCCAAAATATACTCTAGGCCTATCATGTATAGCTCATCTTTGATGTTCATCATCCATTTATCCTTATTCTCTACCAT
>NW_018460927.1:0-481 GCF_002113885.1 Mizuhopecten yessoensis
TCACAAATATTTCAGAATCAAAAACGACAAGCCATGAAACATGGTTGTTGCTTTTTTAAAAACGATTTCAATCGTACAATACTATACACGATGTGTAGTTAAGTTTGGAAGTGATAACAACACTGGGGTAAAGAACTTGAACAAAAGACGGATCAAAGATTATTTCCACAAAACAGCAAATCTATATACTGATCTCATTGTCATGATAAAATAACACACTCTACTCAAACAATCTCATAAACAACGTAATGATATAAAGTATATACCTTACAATAATGCATCGATACTAAATGGAAGCATTTTTTTCTGTTTATCGTTAGATTGCATTGTAGTTTTACAACACAAAATGAATTGATCCTAAGCCGCACGTTCACAGAAATTGTAATAAACAATTACTTACTTCTGTTACAAGACTCACTCCTTCAACTTCGAAAGCTGTGGATTGGGCATCATTGTATAATGTCTGTTAATAAAATTGTGA
>NW_018460928.1:0-481 GCF_002113885.1 Mizuhopecten yessoensis
TTACAAGTGAATATATGTGTTCAAATAGAAACTATGGTCGGATGGCGCACTGGATAACTCACTCGCCTTTCAGCAAGGCGGCCGGAATTCGATTCCCCGATTTGACGCGAAAATGTACTGGGTCACCTTGCCGACAACGTGGGTTTTCTCCGGGTACTTCGGTTTCCTGCCGCCTCAAGACCCCTATACGCGCTAATAACAGTGGTTAAAGTAAGTTTAAACAGCTTGTTTCATAATTGTTGTAAAACAAAGCAATATCATAATTATTTTGTAGATATTACATCTATATCACATCTATATCATCGTCTTTTTCTGACATATCCAAAAAATGTGAGGCATACGTGAAAGTTTGGCGAGTGAGAAATGTGCAGAGATCCGCTGTTGATGTATGATAGTAAGCTCATACACCTCCAATTATTTGGGATAATTAATAGGTTTAACGTTTGACACCTCCAAACCTGTTTTTGCAGCAACCAAATAT
>NW_018460929.1:0-481 GCF_002113885.1 Mizuhopecten yessoensis
TTTTTTATGGTTTGTTTTCCCTATGAATAACTAATGTTCAACGTTAATGTTAATGCTAAGGCAGTGTCATGATTAAATAAAGTCAGAGATTATCCTTCAATTTACTTTTCAAAATATTAAGCAACCCAGTGCTTACTAAATAATGTCCGAGATTATTCTTCAATTTACTTTTACCAAATCCGAAGACGCCCAGTACGTAAATAATGTCCGAGACTATTGTTCAATTTACCTTTCCAAATCTAAAGCAGTCGAGTGTTTAAATAATCTAAGAAACTAATGATATATTTACTTTTCCAAATCTTGAAATGAGTAACAATTGTGAACTCGATGACAAAATAATGACGGTACGTTAACATGACGCTATATGGTATCATAATATTCACAACAACGTCTCGTGTCATTGCGATGTTATATTTAGTCAGTCATTTACAATGTATGAATTCAAATAAACGGATTGTTTGAACCAATTTAAAAAAAAAAA
>NW_018460930.1:0-481 GCF_002113885.1 Mizuhopecten yessoensis
TATTAACTGAAACCCTTACTAATATGACGAATTTGCCTGCACTTACGTTATATATCCAAGGAACGATAACCCTACCTACAAATGCAGACCTACGGTATTGTATTGTTAGCAGCACCTGAACCTGTGTTGCACTATTAACAGAGCATGAAGCGGTAAGGTTCACCTATCCTGGAGAAGCGGGTCGGCTGATCGTCGCTGTCAACCCAAGAGCATGCTCTTTTATAGGCCCCTCAATTAGTTCCACTATACCATTAGCCAAACAATTAACAGTAAATTAAGTAAGAGATGAAACCTATTTTATGAGTAATACTGTACTGGGAACTGGAATCGATACACAACTGAATCTCTCACAGTCAAAGTAGGCCAACATAACTACGTCAAAATCCTTTTTTAGCCATGTTAATAATTACTTACTTCCAGATGTGATAGGTTTTTGATTTGGCGTTTGATTATCAGGAACTGTATCATCTGTCTTCTGGTT
>NW_018460931.1:0-481 GCF_002113885.1 Mizuhopecten yessoensis
GTGTTGTAACTTAAACAGCAGCTAAAGGGGAGACAACCAGACTACTAAATATAGCGTGTGTTGTAACTTAAACAGCAGCTTAAGGGAAGACAACCAGACTACCACATATAGCGTGTGTTGTAACTTAAACAGCAGCTGAAGGGGAGACAACCAGACTACCAAATATAGTGTGTGTTGTAACTAAAACAGCAGCTAAAGGGGTTCTTGGATTTGTCTGCTATTGTGTTCTAAATTATAACAGACATATACATTGTATTACAGACAAATTCAATAAACTGCATTAGTAGGGAATTATGATTTGCCTGCAAGCTTGTTAAGAATGATTTGACTCTATTAAGAGGTTTACCTGATATCCAGAGTTGTATTGTATGGCATCATACTGTTAACAACAGAAGAGAACATACATAACGATATAATATATAATGTTAGGGTAAGGATGAAATCAAATCTGATTAAAACTGACAAGACTGAAGCATAACTA
>NW_018460932.1:0-481 GCF_002113885.1 Mizuhopecten yessoensis
ATTGGGAAAGGGACAAAACCACGGCCGGACGACCAAGGGCAAATACAGAAGTTTATAGTCCAGTCTATGGAGGAAAAGTTCGCAATGTCTCTACGGGAGCAAGTAAATGATTCAACAAATTAGTAGAGAAAAACAGGCTGATTGAGCCAAGGGACCATGAACTCCATTGAAAGAGTGATTCTGGGGGCACTATTTACCATGCAGCAGATGTCACATAGGTTGGATAAAATGGCTCCAAACGGGATCTATGGTTAAAACAGGGGGACCAAGGTGCCCGTTGGGGGTACAGGGGTTATTAAAAGAGTCGAACAATGGGTGACGGGACACGTTGCGGGGGACACAGATGTCGATCACGAGCCCCAGGCCGTGGCAGACGCGGTGCTCATGAACGCGATGATTATTACCGCGTTAGAGTGCCAACATATGATTGCAAGTAGGAAAGGGCCCCTTACATGTCTCCAATTCAACCACATCGCCGATA
>NW_018460933.1:0-481 GCF_002113885.1 Mizuhopecten yessoensis
ACCTTAGATAGATATACCTGTGTATTGGGTAATGAGACATACCTGGGTAGATATACCTGTGTATTAGGTAATAAGACTTACCTAGGTATGTCTTTCTAAGGTTAAGGAACTTTGAGATTATCTATCATTAATATATCATCACCTTGGGATGTAGATTATTATTTGTTCAGATAGAACCTTTTACCAAGGGGTCAAAGTTCAATAAAGACATCAGTCTGTTTTTGTTTGAAATTCCTGTTCCCCATAACAATGTTTGTTCGAATATTTCAGCTGAATTGGGGGTTTTTAGATTTCAAATCAGGATTGTACCATAATTGTTATAAACAGTATTAAAGATTTCAGAATCTGATCGGAATTTAATTAAATTTGACTGGAAGCAAACCTAGATGGTGGTGATTCAAAATTGTACAAGTGGTGTGGCTGACCCCCAAGGGGGCTGAGGGGCGGGGACCAAAAAGGGTTATTTGGCTATATTGCTTTA
>NW_018460934.1:0-481 GCF_002113885.1 Mizuhopecten yessoensis
TCAAATGAATGACCTTGACTTATATCCAAGGTCACAGGGGTCAAAACCTTGAAACTACTTCTTCTGAATGACCAAGAGGCATAGGGTGATGATATTTGGCCTAGAAAATGCTGAGATGAAGGGCAACCAAGTTTGTTCGATTGAACGACCTTAATCTTTTTCAAGGTCACTGGGGTCAAATAAGTTTAAAACCTTTTAACAACTTCTGATGTATAACCAAGAGGCCTAGGATGTTGATATTTGGTCATTAACATGCTGGGAAGAATCGTTACCAAGTTTGTTCAAATGAATGACCTTCAACCATTTGCAAGGTCAGAGGGGTCAAATATGTTGAAGTTTTTAAACAACCTCTGAATAATCAAGGGTAATGATATTTGGCCAGAAGCATGCTGGTATGGAAGGCTATTAAGCCCGTTCAACTTAATATCCTTCTTTGCAAGGTCACATGTGTCGCATGTTTAAATCTTTTAATAGATTCTTT
>NW_018460935.1:0-481 GCF_002113885.1 Mizuhopecten yessoensis
CAAAGATCTGTATAAATACTGGCAGTTGATTTCTTTTCGATGTACGATGCCAGGTCAGAGCTTGAATAAGTTCCTGTAAAAGCAAGACACTATTTCAGATTAATTTCGATGGAACATATCGGCCCTGTTGGTGTACATACTTATATAATTAGTTTTTGCTTTTTAGGAGTTAACAGCTAAGGTATTTTAAGGATGTGTTTCCATGTGTGTAATGTATGCGTGCGTGTGTATGTATGTTGAAGGCAGGGTATGTTGTATATTTACCTCCTGGCGAAAGCGGGTATCTAATGCCGACCTCAGAGTGTTACCTCAATACTGAAATACCCTTTCAAAAGCACACAACACATCATTCCATAATTACGATGGGTAAACCAGTCTTCTCTAGCACACATTCTTAAATGGTTTACCCGTTGTCAGTACAATTGGACCGGGCGGAATGGTGTGCTGGTTGCCAATGACATGAAATTTTGGTACAGAAGCA
>NW_018460936.1:0-481 GCF_002113885.1 Mizuhopecten yessoensis
TTTAACTAATATAATCAATATTGCATCCCCAAAAATATAAATATAAAAAGTTAAACAAATTCGAAATCTATAAATCAGAAAAACATGTTATGTATATGTTTTATCTAAGACTTCATGAAATTTGTATATATGCAAACAAGCACTTGTAAGAAAAAGCAGCTTACTGCAGGGTTTGATGTATATTTGAAAATATATGTATAGTTGTATTATTATTTGTAGATATGACATGTATCCATGGCCATATACTATAAATCTTTGAATTCTTGCACATTGAACTGGATCTAATGTTGACAGGTGTGCGCATTAACTTTAAAGTACCTAGAAAATGGTGTAAAGAAAACAAAATTTTGGCTACACGTTAACTTTTTAGGAGAGTGTTTGTGCAATAGATTACTTACACTTACTGTTCCTTTTTTTAAATACATCTATTCTCCGGAATTTTAGCCCAATATATCATCCCCATTTTATAAATACTGTAGTA
>NW_018460937.1:0-481 GCF_002113885.1 Mizuhopecten yessoensis
GACGTGAACCTGTAAATAAACATTGAAGGTAGTTTAATATCTAGGTACATATTCAAAATACTTAATTATCTTAATTATCACAATAACTTCTATATACTCGTAGGCGACCCCCCCCTCTCCCCCAAATAGCCTACAAAAGTAATGAACTGAGTATACGAAGATACTTAAATTTTCATTCATTTTTCATTGAATGTGTAGAGCTTAATGGGGAAGGGGGTTATCTGCCACGCCCCTCATTATATTGAACATTTTGTTTAAATTAACAACATTTCGAAAAGTCATTAGAAACAGACAGTCCATATTGCATGGACGATTGAAATTGTTAATACTTAACGTACTTATTGAACAGGAAGTAATTATTAGTGAAGTCCATGACCATACCTAATATGTAGGGTGATCCATCACAGCCAACCATGGTCCATTCCCTTTTTCCACAACACGTCTGCGCCTCTATGTGCTCTAGGACACGTTCCACTGACTC
>NW_018460938.1:0-481 GCF_002113885.1 Mizuhopecten yessoensis
TTTTCCTTTCCCATTTTTTCGCTTAAAATAGCGTTGTTATCCTTTCAATCATTTTTGTAACTTTATATTGATTTGTTTATGACGGACTATTTGCAGATCACTTTAGTGTGGAAACTATTACCGATTTAATGGTGAACCAGCGGAGAGAGGTTGAAAATGGAATAAAAAGTTCAGGGATCTGCGCCGTTGCTTTCATTGACATTGAGGATGACAATCATAGTTCTAGTTTATGAACCATTAAGGCAGTCAAATACATTAGAAGTTAGAGTCATAAACAAAAACAGTATCATTATGTGTAAACATTATGATATCAAGACATATCAAAACCTACTTACTTTTAAGGACAGGCAGACACATGTAGTTCTTTTCCGAGGTAGGGACGCATTTATCGTACACGGAACAATTGTGACTACTGCAGGCTCCAGTCAGAATCTGTTAACATAAAACATGGCCATTTCCGGGTTAAATTGTTTAAAAAAAA
>NW_018460939.1:0-481 GCF_002113885.1 Mizuhopecten yessoensis
ATTTTATGACTCACACACTCTAGTTGAAGTAGCTAGCTAACACATTTTGTGCATTTTGTAAATCTTATAAGTGTATTGCAAAAACAATTTTCATTCTACATTTAAGGCAGGTTAGGAGTGGTATTATCATAACAGATAAAATACAGGACACAATATTTTCACATCCAGGCACTATCTGCATTCAATATGGAGGAATGAAGCTGCAAAAAAACCCTGATGCACACAAACCGATGACATATCAACCACAAAAGCTGATGACATCATCACATTTTGCCGTCTACAACACAATTTATTGTTTCTATGATGACAATATGGAAATTATTCCCGCAAGAAATGAATAAATCATATTGTAATAGGTAGTTAATGTAAATGATAACAAGAGGCCCAGAGGGCATGTATCGCTCACCTGTCTCTTTTGTTACATGCAACTGACATGTAGGTAACTTGAGACCAAATTTGGTAACTAGAACACAAGACATTT
>NW_018460940.1:0-481 GCF_002113885.1 Mizuhopecten yessoensis
CAATAGAAAGTTGTTTTAAACAGCATTTAAGACAGGTTTTCTTGTACACACGACTTAATGACTACACTCCTATACTCGTATATCGACTATGGCACTATTTCAATTCTATAGCATTGCTACAACTTAAAACAGCATGCCATCTATTTTTTCTGGGTCAAAACACCACGAAAACTTAAAATTTTCACAAAAAGGTTCGATATTTCTATACCGAAAACAGTAAACTTACCCCACCTTGTTTACGTAGATTCCCACAGGTTCCGCAGTTCCGATATTTCGGACCTCTAATATAATCTATGTAATACATATAGATAAGCAACAATATCAAACGTGTTTAATTCATTGAATATAACTGGATGGACTTATCTTAAAAATAGAATCTTAGATATATTTTTAAACAATAGGGAAATACTTATTTGTCTCAATTGATTCGATGAAAATTTTCCGTCACACTATATTGGTTTTACGAGTTTTAATGCCAGGT
>NW_018460941.1:0-481 GCF_002113885.1 Mizuhopecten yessoensis
GTGTCGTGTTTCAATATTTCACGGGATATATACTTACTCTTTTCCAGTATGTTCTGAAAAAAATCGAAGAAATTAAGTAACCATGAGTGTTTCTACAACACTATATTAATAACACCGGAATGAACTCAATATTTATTCCATAAAGAAACAAATGTTTAGACAAATTACATGCAAAAGGTAAACATTGTTTACGGTAGTTGTCTTACAATAACGGAATCCTTCAAACAGATATGCACTTACTTGGTCCAGATGATTTCTTCCTACGACGAATCAGGACAACTACAACACATACAATCAGGATAGCCACAGCTGCTGAACCTGCAGCTCCACCAATTATTGCAGCATTCCAACCATCTGCCTCGGCTACAAATGGATGGATTTTTTTTCATAATATTTATATTACACAATAAATGTATAGGGGAAGACGTGGAATGTTTAATTTTGGTATCGTTTTTTTAGCAATTGATATCTTGTTCAATCC
>NW_018460942.1:0-481 GCF_002113885.1 Mizuhopecten yessoensis
ATTTATAACTTATTGGTCAGTGAATAAACCGCTGTAGATAAAAAATATACTCTCACGCAAGTAGAAATGTACGTAGCACTTATTACAAAGGTAAATGATTTGTTCCGTTTGTTTACCAACAGGGATATTTACATAAACAAACACTTACCTTCAACATGTCTTCAATCCAGTAGCATATTAAATCATGATTAATAATAATGAGTATGAAAAATTGTGAAACTTGATTTTTTTAGTATATGGGATTTCATTGGTCATGGTATTCCTATTTCTTTAATATAGATGTTATCCTCTGGTTGATCAAAAGCCAATTTCATGCTCAATTCTGATATTTAACTGTTGTAAGTTCATCCTGAGCATCAACATGACCATTTACATCAAATACACTTCAACTTGTATGGAATCTTTCTGTCACAACTTAAGACATTTCAATTATTCTACAATAGTTGTACATGTATATGTTCAACAATATCATAACGTGTTT
>NW_018460943.1:0-481 GCF_002113885.1 Mizuhopecten yessoensis
AGAGAAGTGTTTGCCATGAAGAAGTCTTACACGTACATCACATTTGCCCCTGTTTATCCACAATATTATACTACAGAATAACAGTCTGAAAGTAACTCCTAGTAACGTTTATGAGTAAAAACTTGTTGCGAGAACCATAACTGAAAATGCCGTTATGATAGATGAACTTAAACTGTACGGAATTATGCTACAAACATGTCAAGTATGGATATGTTTAGTTCAGGAGTTTAACGTCCGCACAGTAGCTAAGGTCAGATGAAGACAAGTGCTTAAGGAGAAAAAGAACGAATATAGGTAAAAGATGCAGAGCCCACGTGCTGAAAAGCGGCCAGCAGATTCATTTTGGTTTCTGTAAAATCCCCGAATCAACAAACACTGAATATAATCCCTGATCCTGCAAGGGACCACACAGAATGGAAATAACATAATATACAAGAGTGTCGGTAGGAAACGACGAAATAAGAAGTTGTTAAGAAAAAAC
>NW_018460944.1:0-482 GCF_002113885.1 Mizuhopecten yessoensis
AGTCTTGTTGTACCCATATACCTCTGGTGCTAGTGTTGTAGTACAATTATATCTCTGGTGCTAATCTTGTAGTACCCATATACCTCTGGTGCTAGTCATGGAGTACAAATATATCTCTGGTGCTAATCTTGTAGTACCCATTTACCTCTGGCACTAGTCTTGTAGTACTGATATACCTCTGGTGCTAGTCTCGTAATACCCATTTACCTCTTGTGCTAGTCTTGTAGTCCCAGTATACCTCCTGGTGCTAGTCATGTAGTACAAATATATCTCTAGTGTTGTAGTACAATTATATCTCTGGTGCTAATCTTGTAGTACCCATATACCTCTGGTGCTAGTCTTGTAGTACCAGTATATCTTTGATGCTAGTCTTGTTGTACCCATTTACCTCTGGTGCTAGTCTTGTAGTACCAGTATACCTCTGGTGCCAGTCTTGAAATACCAGTATATCTTTGATGCTAGTCTTGTAGTACCCATTTACC
>NW_018460945.1:0-482 GCF_002113885.1 Mizuhopecten yessoensis
ACGCCAATTGATCCCAACATGAAAACTTGTGTCATGATGGGATCATGCACTGCCACCTCTAGGGGGTAGGGCGCGGCAAACTTTATACTACAAGCCGGGCCACAATTAAATACCTAACTTTGTCTATATTCAATTCATCAAGATGTGGTCACGTACCACGTACTGTACACATTTTAATGGTCCGGTGGAAACACTTTCCCTCTTTTCAAAAGGACCCATTCCAAACCGCCTTGCAACCCGTTAAGAAAAATACTATTTCTATACTGTTAACGCCGAGGTTCCGATCTAAGGTGAGATCTGGTCCCCCCGGTCTTGTGTACGCCGCCAATTGCCCATTCCGTACGAGGGACGAACCGACAAACCAAACTGAAAGGCTTAGCACTCAAATGAGTAGTTGCCCAATGCAATATACATGATATAACATTGGAATAATAAGGTTATGTAATATAAAATAATTCCTTGAAATTGGTAAACATGCCCCC
>NW_018460946.1:0-482 GCF_002113885.1 Mizuhopecten yessoensis
AGTAGAGATGGACTGACGGTATGAAGTCTATAACAGATAATGATAATGTAGAGATGGACTGACGGTATGAAGTCTATAAGAGATAATGATATAGTAGAGATGTACTGGCGGTATGAAGTCTATAACAGATAATGATAATGTAGAGATGGACTGACGGTATGAAGTCTATAACAGATAATGATAATGTAGAGATGGACTGACGGTATGAAGTCTATAAGCGATAATGATACAGTAGTGATGGACTGACGGTATGAAGTCTATAAAAGATAAATGATACAGTAGAGATGGACTGACGGTATGAAGTCTATTATGAAGTCTATAAGAGATAATGATACAGTAGAGATGGACTGACGGTATGAAGTCTATAAGAGATAATGATACAGTAGAGATGTACTGACGGTATGAAGTCTATAAGAGATAATGATACAGTAGTGATAGACTGACGGTATGAAGTCTATAGGAGATAATGATACAGTAGAGAT
>NW_018460947.1:0-482 GCF_002113885.1 Mizuhopecten yessoensis
CTTTCTTTTTTTGATACAGAACAAATTCTGTTTGAGAATCAACTGGTTTTTTTTAAAAATATATAGCACTGACACTCGATCCATATTGATATGAAATATTTGAAATTTGAATATTTCTATAGTGCATAATTCCATACCCTTCAACCTATAGGGGCATGTCAAATACTACCAGGTACACATTTATATATACAATGGAAGATATTATATATGATAAATGCTGCACACTTTTAAAATAAGCATGTGACATGTCCCTGTAACCCACATATAATTATAGGTAAGTAGGGGAATTATTATTGGAAGCCAATATCAACACATCCAACTAATACAGTACTTTCAACCAAAGAGCCCCATGGGCCTAACAGGTCACCTGAGTTGTAATGCAATTGTTATTTGTTGTTGTGATATGACAAAAACAAAAATTACATATATATAGCAGAGAATTTTGCCCCTCCCCAGGGAGGAATTGGTACCCCAGGGGTTGT
>NW_018460948.1:0-482 GCF_002113885.1 Mizuhopecten yessoensis
TAATCATATCTTTTAGAATACTGTGTTTAAAAAAAAATGTTATACGTTATCTCTTCGATCCACTAAACATCAACAAACAACATTTAAACTCTTCATTCCCTAAATCTGTTATTAAAAGGATTGTAAACAAAAAATAGATATTTTCACTTAAATGTTAAAATATTTCTGGTCAACATTCATATTTACAGTGGTGTTCAAATCCACTAATACATAAGTTGACATAAAATTGTACTGCAGTATTTTCTGGTCTGACTTTTGACGATAAGTTTCATCACGGGACATTGACCTGTCAGAAGTTGAAGTAGCCAATTTTATTTGACTTTGGTGTAGAAGCATCCTAAAAATAGAAGAAAGTAAGGGCTGGATTTTCACGAACTCGAAGAGTTGTGCCCCTTTGTTTGCTTTCCTAAACATCTTATTCTGGCAGTTTATCATTCATATTTTTAGGTCATCTGAGACAAAGTCTCAAGTGACCTATTGCG
>NW_018460949.1:0-482 GCF_002113885.1 Mizuhopecten yessoensis
GCGTATTGCTGGCCCCTTTACTTCTCCCCCCTACAATGAATTTCATATCAGCCCCATCGGTGTGGTCCCTAAGAAAGATCCTGGTAAATATCGAATGATTCACCACCTTAGTCACCCAAAAGGTCTATCGATTAATAATGGAATCAGCACGCTAAACAGCTAGGCCAAGGTAGTTTTTTAGCTAAGACTGTCATCGAATCGGCATTCCGAATTATACCCATACATCCGGACGACCGCAGGTTGTTAGGCTTACAGTGGGATGGGAAAATATATTTCGACAGATGTTTACCTATGGGTTTATCAGAAAGTTGTAAAATCTTCGAAGAACTCAGTACTGCACTAGAATGGGTAGCTTATACCAAACTGAACGCCCCAGCAATTGTTCATGTATTAGATGATTTTCTGTTTGTTACCCAAACTGAAACAGAATGCAAAGTTATTCTTCATTCCTTTCAAGAGATGTGTGAATATATGGGTATCCC
>NW_018460950.1:0-482 GCF_002113885.1 Mizuhopecten yessoensis
AAAAAGAAATTTTACCAATGTAGTCGTTGGTCAGACGTAAAATATCCAAATCAATCAATAGCAATATATAATATAACAGTCTACTCCTTCGGGAACCTCAAAGGTGTCGGATTCATAATCGGAACATCTTCAGTTTGAAATTCGGAACGCCTTCTGGTTGTATGTTAGGTCTATAAAGAATTGACAGAAGCAAACACACGAAAGCTGTGAATGTGTTCGGCAACATATGTCAAAATCTGGGACTGAAACCGAAATTAATAGTCCCCGCTTGGGTTTACCCAGGGGTGCTTTTTCTTTGTGTGATATATACGGTTTTCTTAAGTGGCCTTAATAATATTTTTGATATAATCGAATTTATTCATTTTTGTAACATACCAACAAGAAATTACCAATTTATTTATTCAATCTGCTGAATGCATCAATTTAAAAAAAAAAACCTGAATTTTCAGTAGGGCACTTTGTTAAGCAGGATTATACATAAT
>NW_018460951.1:0-482 GCF_002113885.1 Mizuhopecten yessoensis
ATTGTATTATTAAAACTTTGTAGATATCTGCATTTGATGAAAAAAAAATCATAGTCTTCTGGTATGTTGCAAACATTACAATTAGGTGTATCACTCAATTTCCATTTATGTAGTATTTGCTTTGATACTAGGATTTTATTTAATAATTTCCATCTGAACTCTTTTAGTTTGTTGTTCTGTAAGGTTTTGAATATGAATTCATTTGTGTACTCTAGTATAGCATTGATATTAAGGTTAATTTCCCAATATATTATTGAGACAGGTTATTTTATTAAATGTTTGTATATGCTTTGATTGCTGCAATTTTTGATATTCATTCTTTCTAGTTTTGGAAGCTTAATGACTAAATCTCTTTAAATATTGACACTAAAGTTTTGCATGTTGACATAACTTTTTTCAATTGTTTTTAGACAACTTTTTGGTATTACTTTCTTAATTATTGACAGTTCTGACAGCCAATTAATCTTATTTTTGAGATTTTC
>NW_018460952.1:0-482 GCF_002113885.1 Mizuhopecten yessoensis
TGATGTTTTATTCCTCTCTCTACTACCCACATAGTAATCCTAGAAAATTGTAGGTGATGTTTTATTCCTCTCTCTACTACCCAGATAGTAATCTTAGAATACTGTAGGTGATGTTTTGTTCCTCTCTCTACTACCTACATAGAAATCTTAGAATACTGTGGGTGATGTGTATTCCTCTCTCTACTTCCCACATAGTAATCTTAGAATATTGTAGGTGATGTTTTATTCCTCTCTCTACTACCTACATAGAAATCTTAGAATACTGTGGGTGATGTGTATTCCTCTCTCTACTTCCCACATAGTAATCTTAGAATATTGTTGGTGATGTTTTATTCCTCTCTCTACTACCCACATAGTAATCTTAGAATACTGTAGGTGATGTTTTATTCCTCTCTCTACTACCTACATAGAAATCTTAGAATACTGTAGGTGATGTGTATTCCTCTCTCTACTTCCCACATAGTAATCTTAGAATATTGTAG
>NW_018460953.1:0-482 GCF_002113885.1 Mizuhopecten yessoensis
CAAGGTAACAGGGGTAAATGTATTCAAGGTAACAGTGGTTAATGTGTGCAAGGTAACAGGGGTAAATGTGTCCAAGGTAACAGGGGTAAATGTATCCAAGGTAACAGTGGTAAATGTATGAATGGTAACAGGGGTACATGTATCCAAGGTAACAGGGGTACATGTATACAAGGTAACAGTGGCAAATGTATCCAAGGTAACAGGGGAACATGTAACGTAGATAACAGGTGTAAATGTAACGCAGGATAACAGTGGTAAATGTATCCAAGGTAACAGGGGTAAATGTATCCAAGGTAAAAGGGGTAAATGTGTCTAAGGTAACGGGGGTAAATGTATCAAAGAAATCAGGGGTAAATGTAACCAAGATAACAGGGGTAAATGCATCTAAGGTAACAGGGGTAAATGTTTCCCAGGTAAGAGGGGAAAATGTAACCAATGTAACACGGGGAAATGTAACCAAGGTAACAGTAGTGAATGTATCT
>NW_018460954.1:0-266 GCF_002113885.1 Mizuhopecten yessoensis
TATTGTGATATGTATCATTATAATTTGCTGTACTATTGTGATATGCATTATTGTAATTTGCTGTACTATTGTGATATGTATCAATGTAATTTGCTGTACTTTTGTGATATGTTTCATTGTAATTTGCTGTACTATTGTGATATGTATCATTGTAATTTGCTGTACTATTGTGATATGTATCATTGTAATTTGCTGTACTATTGTGATATGTATCATTGTAATTTGCTGTACTATTGTGATATGTATCATTGTAATTTGCTGTACTA
>NW_018460954.1:282-482 GCF_002113885.1 Mizuhopecten yessoensis
GTGATATGTATCATTGTAATTTGCTGTACTATTGTGATATGTATCATTGTAATTTGCTGTACTATTGTGATATGTATCATTGTAATTTGCTGTACTATTGTGATATGTATCATTGTAATTTGTTGTACTATAGTGATATGTATCAATGTAATTTTATGTACTATTGTGATATGTATCATTGTAATTTGCTGTACTATTGT
>NW_018460955.1:0-482 GCF_002113885.1 Mizuhopecten yessoensis
TTGTCCTGTTTGTTTGTTTTTTCTTCATCCTGTTGTCACTATCATCATATTCATTGTTACACTGTTGTCTTTGTTGTTGCATTTGCTGTTGTTGTCGTGTTTAAAGTTTTTTCTTCATCCTGTTGTCACTAACAATATGTTCATTACACTGTTGTCTTTGTTGTTGCATTTGCTGTTGTTGTCCTGTTTACAGTTTTTTCTTCATCCTGTTGTCACTAACAATATGTTCATTACACTGTTGTCTTTGTTGTTGCATTTGCTGTTGTTGTCCTGTTTGGTTTTTTCTGCATCCTGTTGTCACCATCATCATGTACATTACACAGTTCTCTTTGTTGTTGTATTTGTGTTGTTGCCCTGTTTCATTCTGTTGTCTTCATCCTGTTGTCGCAATTATCATCCTTGGTCTTCGTTTTATTGTTGTCTTTGTAGTTTTATTTGTGGTGTTGCTCTGTTTTGTTCTGTTGTCTTCATCATCCTGTTGT
>NW_018460956.1:0-482 GCF_002113885.1 Mizuhopecten yessoensis
TGTTAACACTGTGTTACCTTTGTCATTGTGTGGTGACGTTGTGGTATATCGTGTCCTTGTGTGTTAACACTGTGGTACCTTTATCATTGTGTGCTGACACTGTGGTATATTGTGTCCTTGTGTGTTAACACTGTTTTACCTTTGTCATTGTGTGGTGACGTTGTGGTATATCGTGTCCTTGTGTGTTAACACTGTGGTACCTCTTGTGTGTTAACACTGTGTTACCTTTGTCATTGTGTGGTGACGTTGTGGTATATCGTGTCCTTGTGTGTTAACACTGTGGTACCTTTATCATTGTGTGCTGACACTGTGGTATATTGTGTCCTTGTGTGTTAACACTGTGGAACCTTATTATTGTTTGTTGACGCTGTGGAATATTGTGTCCTTGTGTGTTAACACTGTGGTACTTTTGTCATTGTGTGATGACGTTGTGGTACATTGTGTCCTTGTGTGTTAACACTGTGGAACCTTATTATTGTTTG
>NW_018460957.1:0-482 GCF_002113885.1 Mizuhopecten yessoensis
TCAATAAGATCCCGGATGAGTTCGAAAATGGGAATTATTCGACAGAAACTTACAGAGTTATTGCCCTTTGTCATTATATTATTATTTGTCCCTGTGATGTTGATTGACATTACACAAGAATAGATGTAAATTCATGTGGTACACCTTTTTTAGCTCACCTGGCACGAAGTGCCAAGTGAGCTTATGCCGTGGTGCGGCGTCCGGCGTCCGGCGTCAATATTTTACTTTAAACGACTTCTTCTTAATAACCGAAAGGCCTAGGGTGATGATATTTGGCCAGAAGCAAACTGGGATGAAGGGCTACGAAGTTTGTTCAAATAAATGACCTTCATCTATTTTCAAGGTCACAGGGGTCAAATATGTTAAAAACTTTAAACAACTTCTTCTCAATAACCAAACCGCCCAGGGAGATGATATTTGGCCAGTAGCATGCTAGGGTCAAGGGCTACCAAGTTTGTTCAAATGAATGACCTTCAATTATA
>NW_018460958.1:0-482 GCF_002113885.1 Mizuhopecten yessoensis
AGAACATTCGTGTTAAACGTAAGAAAAAACACCCCAGTTCTTTCTAAAATTGGCGTTAACAATCTATCAACATTCAAAATGGACATCTGTAGGTGGTAATTTAACACGATTTGTAAAGTATTGCTGTGATACCACCTGTATACACTTTCTACGTAAAGTTAACGAATAACGAATAACTGTAAAGTAAACGGATAACGAATAACGAATAACTGTCCAACTTTACTTTGCTCGAAAGCAAAGTATCTCGGAGAGCTGCCGTGTAACAACTGAATTTGTTCACATCTGCATCTGGAGATTTGACTGAGGTAGAAGAACAGGAATCACGATAGTTTGTAACAGGACTGGCACCGAAATTGCTGAAGATTGTATTTGTTGACATCTAGCTACAAAAAGCTTTGTTCTGTTGGATTCTTCTCATCGAATCATCATAAAATGATCAATGTTAATGCTATTTTCAAAGGCAGTGGCTCTAGGAGTAATAC
>NW_018460959.1:0-482 GCF_002113885.1 Mizuhopecten yessoensis
TAAACCCTACAAATATTTTATTGATCACAAAATATATAAAACATGTTACAGTGTTTTTTTAATGAAATCGTATGGATAAAAGTGATCATCTACAAGCTAAAAGCAAATAAATAGGACACAAAGTTTCATACAAAAATGGTGGAAAATTGAACAAAATATACACCATAGTTTCATAATTAATTCATTTTACATTTTACAAGCACTTTAATCATGGTGAGAGTTGTCTTCCTTGAAAACAATCCAGAGGGATAAAATTTACACCATGACAGTTATTTCTTTTAAAAGATATCATAACGATTAAAGTAATGGTATCAAAAGTGACAATCAATTACTCTCAATCACATACACTTTGGACATCATTCCACAGCCCGCTAACGCATCGAAGATACATATGTAACCAGTGGCTATCGCATGGTATGCTGTTATCACATGGCACCGGTGGTTACCTATTTCCCAGTTAAGTCTCGATGTCGGTTGTTGAC
>NW_018460960.1:0-482 GCF_002113885.1 Mizuhopecten yessoensis
TATCTTATAACATCTCCTATTATGAATTATGTCTTAATGTACATCACTAGATCTGTAGGCAAGGATTTCGATTGGACTTGAAGTGGCTTGGGCAGGTGATATTCATCCTCGATATGTACAGGGGTTACGCTCACTTTCGCTCTCTACAAACCTGGAATATGTCGTAGCAAAATTGAAGGCTCAGTGTGCGTGGCCCACCTTGTTGATGAGGCGAGGATGGGTGATATGTAGATGACTACACGTATACAAACCATCATTTCACTGGTGATCACAAATGCTTACCATTGGACCTGAAATCAGAAAACAAAATTTCTTAAATATATGAAATAAAAATGTTCATACAAAAACATAAATATTGAATGCAATNGTGTATATGTTTATAGGTGATCATATTATTTCAATTCGTTAGTTGTACATGTGGTGATGCAATTACCAAAGTGGTTTTTAGCTAAGGCGTTAGCCGCCAGCTATTGGTATTACTT
>NW_018460961.1:0-482 GCF_002113885.1 Mizuhopecten yessoensis
GGTGATATAATGTAACACATACACATAATACGGTGAAATAATGTTTCACAAACATACCCAAAATACAGTGATATAATGTTACACATACACGTAATATGGTGATATAATGTTTCACATACACACGAAATACAGTGATTCAATGTTACACATACACGTAATACGGTAATATAATGTTACATAAACATACACGGAATACGGTGATATAATGTTACACATACACTTAATATAGTGATATAATGTTACACAAACACGTAATACGGTGATATAATGTTACACATACACGTTATACGTTGATATAATATTATACATACACGTAATATGATGATATAATGACACACATATACATAATACGGTGATATAATGTTACATAAACATACACGTAATACAGTGATAAAATGTTACACAAACAAACAAGTAATACAGTCATAAAATGTTACACATACACATAACACGGTGATATAATGTTACACAAACATACACGT
>NW_018460962.1:0-482 GCF_002113885.1 Mizuhopecten yessoensis
TTCTGTCTCAAATTAAGAGAAAGGGTAAGAAATTGTGAACAATAGTAAAGATTTTTATCAAAAAACAGAAATTTAACTCGAGGCTTTAGTTTTTATTTTATTTTGCAAGAGTAGAAATTTCTTTTTCCCTTCCTCAAGGTAGGAAATGAGCATTTTTTACTTTTTCATGACACACAAATGCGTTATGTAAACGTAAGGGAGAAAATTCANCACTAAAAATGTATTCATATAAAATACAGCTTAATCCTTATTTTTACAGTAAAACTTATTTGTTTGACTTAATTTCCCGCGTTTATGTAATGTTATGAGAATCACTTCACTTAATTATGTCATGCTGGCGACATGTACGCCAAGCTTGTAATCTGTGAAGCTATATCCGATCGGATTCATACCTCCACTGTGTAAAACAGAGCTAAAATATTCGGGCACTCGTAACAAGATTCCTGGTCAGTTGAAAGTAAATGTTCACCCTTTCTTTTCCG
>NW_018460963.1:0-482 GCF_002113885.1 Mizuhopecten yessoensis
GATATACTAATAAAATAAATTTCCCACCCATTCCCAAGTTTCTACATCTGATGTAATCCTTCCTTGCTCTCCAAAGTCCTAATATCTTCTGCCTAACAAAAAACTAAGTACCTACATAAAATCCTATTGAACATTCCCTCTCCAGATGGTATCCAGCACATCAGATCGTCTAAGTCAGATTATGTCAAAGGTCAAAGTATGAATATGATTATGAACATACGAGTCTTCCATATATGGTAAGATTGCATTTATATAACATACAACTCACTGTGTCAAGCACATAGGTACTTACCTGGTATTTTGATATAGATATATATATTCAACTAATACTCATACAAACTATAAATGCAAATAAAACACATTAAAACATGATTTAGATAAACAAGCACATTCTGACCCATGTCAGCAAATATAATGACATAGTCAATGCATGTCCAAATACATATTACAAAACAATGAAATATAAATAATACCTTGTGACA
>NW_018460964.1:0-482 GCF_002113885.1 Mizuhopecten yessoensis
TAATAAATAGTAAAAACAAAAAAGGACCAAGGACTGAACCTTGGGGTACCCTTGCCTGTAATGTTTTCCAATTAGACTTATACCCATCTATGACCACTCTCTGTTGCCTATCATGAAGGTATGATGTAAACCATTCTAACATATTATTACATATGCCATATTTTTTTAGTTTATAAATTAGACCGTCATGCCAAACTCTGTCAAAGGCTTTGCTAATATCACAGAAAATCATTCTGGCCTCTTTGCCTTTGTCTAAATGTTTTACAATTTCATCGAATATAATTAATAGCTGATACACTGTGGAATCCTTAGGTAAAAAGTCTGACTGATTCTTAGAAATAATGTTATATCTTGAGAGGTAATTGAACATATACTTAAAAACATTTTTTTCAAATAGCTTGCTAAATATAGGGGTAACAGATATTGTAACAACCATCCCCTACATTGTAACACCCCTACCCTACATTGTAACACCCCTACCC
>NW_018460965.1:0-482 GCF_002113885.1 Mizuhopecten yessoensis
AACGTACCAATACTGGCTGACACTGACACGACATAATATAAATCTCTGTTACTCGAATGTTCAACGTAACAATAGTTGCTGTTACTGAAACAACTTAAGTTTACTCCCTGATGCTCGAATGTTCAACGTACCAATACGGTCTGCTACTGAAACAACTTAAGATTACTCCCCGTTACTCGAATGTTCAACGTACCAATACTTGATGTTACTGAAACAACTTAAGATGACAACCCTGCTATTCGAATGTTAAACGTACCAATACTGGCTGTCACTGAAACGACTTAAGATTACTCCCTGCTACTCGAATGTNCATACCAATACTTGATGTTACTGAAACAACTTAAGATAACTATCTGTTACTCGAATGTTCAACGTACAAATACTGGATGTTACTGAAACAAATTAACATTGCTTACTGTTACTCGAATGTTCAAAGAACCAATACTTCCTGTTACTGAATCAACTTAAGATTAATCACAGTT
>NW_018460966.1:0-482 GCF_002113885.1 Mizuhopecten yessoensis
TCCCGGCACCAATGCTGGTCAGGCGTACCCTCCCGGTCAGTTACCAGGACCTGGTCCTATTAGGTCCGGTCCCAAGTTTCATTCTTCTGGGAACCTGGGGGGGTTCCCCCCAGGGTTGGGGTTTGCTGGACAGGGGGCCGGTTTCCGGCCTCCGTTTTCCCCTGGCTTAGGGTATACGGGTGCCTGCGGGCAACCATCCTTGGGCCGCCCTTACCAGCCTGCGGATGGTTTTGGGTTGTGGCAGCATCCCGGCAGTTACGGGCTTAGCCCGTACATGCCCGGGTTTCCACCTGGAGGGAGTGGCGGTCCACCTTCGCCCTTTGGGCAAGTTGGCCAGCCCCAGTCTCAGGCAGGCCAGTTTGGCCAGTTCTGGGGTCACTCCCAACCCGTGGGACCTTTCCCCTATCCTCTGGGATATGGGTTTAACCCCATGGCATTTCCGATGGATTGTATTCCCTTGGACCGGTGGTGGTTGCACAGTC
>NW_018460967.1:0-482 GCF_002113885.1 Mizuhopecten yessoensis
GTCTTTATCTTACACTAACTATTTTGTACACTCCGTCTTTATCTTGCACTAGCTATTTTGTACACTCCGTCTTTACCTTAGACTATCTATTTTGTACGCTCTGTCTTTATCTTACACTAACTATTTTGTACACTCCGTCTTTACCTTAGACTATCTATTTTGTACACTCCGTCTTTATCTTACACTAGCTATTTTGTACACTCCGTCTTTATCTTACACTAACTATTTTGTACACTCTGCTTTATCTTACACTAACTATTTTGTACACTCCGTCTTTATCTTGCACTAGCTATTTTGTACACTTTGTCTTTATCTTGCACTAGCTATTTTGTACACCCGTCTTTATCTTACACTAGCTATTTTGTACACTCCGTCTTTATCTTACACCAGCTTTTTTGTACACTCCGTCTTTATCTTGCACTAGCTATTTTGTACACCCGTCTTTATCTTACACTAGCTATTTTGTACACTTTGTTTTTATC
>NW_018460968.1:0-482 GCF_002113885.1 Mizuhopecten yessoensis
ATATATATCTAGTATACAGTATATATAACTTACTGTTAGTAGTCATACTGATTTATACCTAGTATACAGTATATATAGCTTACTGTTAATAGTCACACTGATTTATACCTAGTATACAGTATAGATAGCTTACTGTTAATAGTAACACTGATATATACCTAGTATACAGTATAGATAGCTTACTGTTAATAGTCACACTGATATGTACCTAGTATACAGTATATAATACCTAGTATACAGTATATAATACCTAGTATACAGTATAGATAGCTTACTGTTAATAGTAACACTGATATATACCTAGTACACAGTATATATAACTTACTGATAGCAGTCTTACTGATATATACCTAGTATACAGTATATATAGCTTACTGTTAGTAGTCACACTGAGATATACCTAGTATATGGTATATATAACTTACTGATAGTAGTCTTACTGATATATACCTAGTATACAGTATATATAACTTACTACTAGT
>NW_018460969.1:0-482 GCF_002113885.1 Mizuhopecten yessoensis
GTAGTTAAAATACAATGTAATTACATAGATGCAACTTCTTATAGCCGATTTTCCATAAGGGTCAATGTTTTCAGGAAGATTATAAAAGATCACTCAACTAAAAAAATCATTTTTTTACAACTTGTGGTTTAAGTACATGTAAAATCCTGTTTTGCGTAGATTTTGTATTTATATTTCCAAACATTCCAATGTTATTTACAGATATTCTTTTATATATTTTATTTACCAATATAAATCTTAAGTCTTCACAATGGCATGCTATTCAGTTACCAAAAGCTACATTCACAGTACCAAGTGATATTGGAAAACTTTTTCATAGACAGGGGCAGCACATTTGATGTTTATAATATAATCATAAATGTAAAAATAAAATATCTGAATCACCTGTATTGTTTAATTTGTTGCACTTTCTTTCGTTAACTTGTTCTTTATATTAAAAGTCTTAACCGAGCTAAGATTAACTAAGGGTGCCATCAAGTTTG
>NW_018460970.1:0-482 GCF_002113885.1 Mizuhopecten yessoensis
CTTGTCGTTGTCTTTCCATGTTTCGGTGTCTCCTCAATTCCTGTCTTTGTCTTGCCGTGTTTCCATGTCTCCTCAGTTCTTGTTGTTGTCTTTCCATGTTTCGTTGTCTCATCAGTTCCTGTTGATGTCTTTCCAGGTTTCGGTGTCTCCGCAGTTCTTGTTGTTGTCTTTCCATGTTTCGGTGTCCCCTCAGTTCCTGTTTTTGTCCTTCCATGTTTAGGTGTCTCCTCAGTTCCTGTTGTTGTCTTTCCATGTTTAGGTGTCTCCTCAGTTCCTGTCGTTGTCTTTCCATGTTTAGGTGTCTCCTCAGTTCCTATCGTTGTCTTTCCATGTTTCGGTGTCTCCTCAGTTCATGTTGTTGTCTTTCCATGTTTCGGTGTCTCCTGAGTTCTTGCTGTTGTCTTTCCATGTTTCGGTGTCCCNCTTTCATGTTTCGGTGTCTCCTCAGTTCCTGTTGATGTCTTACCATGTTTCGTTGTCTC
>NW_018460971.1:0-482 GCF_002113885.1 Mizuhopecten yessoensis
CCTCGAGTTCGACTTATAAGAGTTAAAATAACAACTTAAACCCCAATCATTTCATATTATTTCTTCATTCTCTACAGTAAAATGGGTGTCTTGAAGACAATATATATTATATGATTTACCTCGTAAGTACGAAAACACATCTTTTCTTTTATCATTGTTACCTAACCCTTGACAGTTTGCCGAAAAATTGGTAATGCAGTCAGCCATATTTGTCACACGAATAATTCAAAGGAATGTTGCCGCAACGCAAAGGAAAGTAGAGAGAGAGACAGAAGAGAGAAGGAGCGAGAGATAGAGAAAAGAAGGAGAAGGAGTTAAGATAAATCATCTGTGGTCAACTGGTATCGACTACTGATAACTCACGCATACTTTTAGTTTCACCATGCACACGACAGGAAGCCATGTGTAAAAACCGGAAGTAGATCGCTAGTTTCATTAAAAACATACATGATTATTTCCAGATTTGTAAAAAAAGAAACAAC
>NW_018460972.1:0-209 GCF_002113885.1 Mizuhopecten yessoensis
CTGTATAGACGGGCGTAACAAACACCTGTATAGATGGGCGTAACATACACATGTAAAGACGGGCGTAACAGACATCTGTATAGACGGGCGTAACATACACATGTATAGACGGGCGTAACAGACACCTGTATAGGTGGGCGCAACATACACCTGTATAGACGGGCGTAACAGACACATGTATAGATGGGCGTAACAGACACCTGTATAGA
>NW_018460972.1:318-482 GCF_002113885.1 Mizuhopecten yessoensis
AGACACCTGTATAGACGGGCGTAACAGACACCTGTATAGACGGGCGTAACATACACCTGTATAGACGGGCGTAACATACACCTGTATAGACAGGCGTAACAGACACCTGTATAGACGTTCGTAACAGACACCTGTATAGACGGGCGTAACAGATACCCGTATAG
>NW_018460973.1:0-482 GCF_002113885.1 Mizuhopecten yessoensis
CGCAAGCTTGATATACATGCAGATATAGAAAACAATTATATGCATTTGACTGTATAGGCTATATAGAAATATACTTTTGGTGACTATTAAGTGTGGTAGCATAAATTTAGAGAAGCAGATCAATCATCATATTGATAGTAAGAAGTACAATAGTGATAAATGCTATTTGTTGAGCCATACACTTGTACATATATATATGTGTGAGCATAATATCACATGTATTTCATGTACAGATAGGTAGACAGATACCTTTTTACACAGAGAGACTTGGGGGATGTCAAAAAGCTACTTACATGTAGATAATAAGTATATATGTCTATTTGATGCCGCACATGTTGAATAACAATAACAATCAACAATATTTACCCACAACAGGCTATGCTCACATACTAATATATGGCAAGGTTAAATATTATACGTGGGTCCATCATATATATAGAGAGACAAGTGTAAACACAAGGGTGCACATGTACATTTTGATA
>NW_018460974.1:0-482 GCF_002113885.1 Mizuhopecten yessoensis
ATCATTTCTTGGTATCAAACATTGGTGTTACCATTTCTTGGTATCCAACATTGGTGTTATCATTTCTTGGTATCAAACATTGGCGGTTATCATTTCTTGGTATCCAACATTGGCGTTATCATTTCTTGGTATCCAACATTGGCATTACCATTTCTTGGTATCAAACATTGGCTTTATCATTTCTTGGTATCCAACATTGGCGTTATCATTTCTTGGTATCAAACATTGGCGGTTATCATTTCTTGGTATTAAACATTGGTGTTATCATTTCTTGGTATTAAACATTGACGGCATCATTTCTTGGTATCCAACATTGGTGTTATCATTTCTTGGTATCCAACATTGGTGTTATCATTTCTTGGTATCCAACATTGGTGGTTATCATTTCTTGATATCCAACATTGGTGTTATCATTTCTTGGTATTAAACATTGGCGGTATCATTTCTTGGTATCAAACATTGGCAGTATCATTTCTTGGTAT
>NW_018460975.1:0-482 GCF_002113885.1 Mizuhopecten yessoensis
TCTGAATAGATGGAGAGTGTGGTCGCCATGGGGTTTGATCGGAGGGATTTTAACCAAATTTTGTTTAGAGCATCCTTGGACAAAGGGGACTCAATTTCGTATCAATGGAGGGTTGCTTTTGAGCGGCAGAGTGGCGGGGACCAAAAGGGAAAATTGAAGTAAATGTTGAAAAACCCATCCCAATACATTGGTGCAGAAAGAATGACCCTATCAGGGACGGGTGTTGTAGAGAGACGGAACAAATGTTTGGAAATAGTTGCAGTTTTATATTCAATAAGAATAATTAACTGTTGTTGCGTTATTAACAATACAGGCTCTCTGTGCCTCTTGTTGTATCCACGTGACATAAGTATTCTCCCACAAAATTAGTGGAATGATGTAGATACTGACCCTCCTGNCCTCCTGAGGCTGAGAAGGAGTGTCAAAATGAGCCATAATTGATTATAAGCTTTAAATATAATTTCCTCTAAAACTGCTGGACA
>NW_018460976.1:0-482 GCF_002113885.1 Mizuhopecten yessoensis
GCCAACCAAAAACCGGGAGAAGCTGCACTTTTAGAAGAATTCAATGAAGAACTCGTAAAATCCAAAAACAAGGCCTTTTCATTCTTGGACAGTTGTATCCGAGGGGGGTTCAGGTTTACAGCGGACGGCATTCATTGGTCAGAGTCTATGGCCAATGAATTAGTCCGACTTTGGGTTTCTAAGGCTAAAGGAAGCAAATCTTTTTTTGCTTAGATCCTAAAGGGATAGACCAGGACCACCCTTCAAACACCATTAACCTAAGCTCTAGGAATCTATCTAACCCTGAATCCAAACTGCTAGATAAGGGCCTCCAATTTATACCAACTCCAAAACATATTCCTAAATCCGATTTCCTTCAATCTGCCTCTGACTTTAGCCGAAAAATCAAAATCACGCATTTTTTCCATAGTAAATCCCAAAATCACCAGGCAAAAAAGTTCGTAAGCAAAAGCAACTGGAAACCACCAGAATCAGCCATTCCT
>NW_018460977.1:0-482 GCF_002113885.1 Mizuhopecten yessoensis
GGACTTTTGCCATTTTTAAGGTTTTTTGTTGATATACCTAATTCGATGATTGTAATATCTGTTTCCAGCATCAATTTTTTATTTATTGTTAGCTTTGGGATTTCATAAGCCTTTAATTTTTCATTCAGATTAATATCTTCAATTTCTTCCTCTTTATCAGAGTAAAGATTATTGTAAAAAATTCTTATTTCTTCCAGTATGTCTTTTTGCTCATTTATCAAGGTACCGTTGTGATTTATCAGTTTGGTTACATTTTTATTTACATAATTTCTTTTTTCTAAATTGCAGAAGTATTTAGTTGGTTTTTCTCCATCTTCTACCCATTGCGCTCTTGCTCTGATCAAAAGTCCCTTCATATATTCATTTCGCATATTTTCATGTTCATGTTTCAGATTTGTTTATATTTCTTCTAGTATTATATTATGCGCCTTGCATAACATGTCTTCAATGATTTTTATTTGTCCTTCTATGTTTTCAAATCT
>NW_018460978.1:0-482 GCF_002113885.1 Mizuhopecten yessoensis
TAGATAATTTGGGGTCATATTTAATTGGTCTGTGTATCTGATTTTCAAATAGCCTTGCTAATCCATACTAATCATAGAAGGTAGTACTTTATGTAGACGTTAAGCTAATTGATGTGCTGCCTTTTCGTATTAAACATTTAGTAGGGTGATAGGTCTCCAAATTTCTTATAAATCCCGGTGTGCTGACAATATCATGACTTCATCATTACACAGGTGACGTCATTTTAATGATCATCATTTCAAAGGTGACGTCTTCTTTAATTACATTCTGTCTACGTAAGCTTACATTTTCTTGTGTTTTGGAATACAAGGACTAAAGTGCATCTCCTTGCCTAACACTACATATTTCAAATGCATATTTGGTATAAGTTTCAATTGTTCAAATAGATACTTTTCTTGAGGCTTATANCTTATACACTTAAAATTACCAGGAAATGAAACTTCATATATTTAATTAAACATTTTACAGTAGTTGTGATGGC
>NW_018460979.1:0-482 GCF_002113885.1 Mizuhopecten yessoensis
TCAACCATTGGTTGATGTTATACTATACATTGACTCTACTGTCAACCATTGGTTGATATTTAACTATACATAGATTCTACGTTCAACTATTGGTTGATGTTATAATATACATAGATTCTACTGTCAGCCATTGGTTGATGTTTAACTATACATAGATTCTACGTTCAACCATTGGTTGATATTATACTATACATTGACTCTACGGTCAACCATTGGTTTGTGATATACTATACATTGACTCTACGGTCAACCATTGGTTTGTGATATACTATACATTGACTCTACGGTCAACCATTGGTTTGTGATATACTATACATTGACTCTACTGTCAACCATTGGTTGATGTAATACTATACATAGACTCTACCGTCAACCATTGTTGATGTTATACTATACATAGACTCTACCGTCAACCATTTTTGATGTTATACCATACATAGATTCTACGTTCAACTATTGGTCGATGTTATACTATACATAGA
>NW_018460980.1:0-482 GCF_002113885.1 Mizuhopecten yessoensis
GGCCAAGGGGACTTAATTTTGTATAAATGGTGGGTTTGGCCCCCCCTTGGGGCAGAGGGGTGGGGCCCAATAGGGGAAATAGAGATAAAACCTTTAAAATCCTTCTTCTACCATAGGGATTAAGGGATTTTATCCTAATTTAGTCTGGAGCATCCTTGGGCCAAGGGGCCTCAATTTTGTATAAGCAGTGGGTGTGGTCTCCCAGGGGGCAGAAGGCCGGGGCCCAATAAGGGAAATAGAGGTAAAACCTTTAAAATCCTTCTTCGACCATCGGGATTAAGGGATTTTATCCTTCTGGAGCATACTTGGGGGAAGTGGAACCAATTTTGTGTAAAAAGTGTGTCTAACCCCCATGGAAGCAGAGAGGAGCATCCTTGGGCCAAGGGGACTTACTTTTGTATAAATTGTGGGTATCACCCCCCTAGAGGCATAGGGGTGGGGCTCTGTTTGAAGTTTGTTGTCGTTATATCTCAAGTAGTGGA
>NW_018460981.1:0-482 GCF_002113885.1 Mizuhopecten yessoensis
TAGACAGGTTTAGATCGTTTTAGTTCCTACCTAGACAGTTTTAGTCCCTTTTAGTTCTTATCTATGCAGTTTTAGTTCCTTTTAGTTCCTAACTAGGCAGTTTAAGTTCCTTTTAGTTCCTACCTAGACAGTTTTAGTTCCTTTTTGTTCCTACCTAGACAGTTTTTGTTCCTTTTAGTTCCTACCTAGGCAGTTTAAGTTCCTTTCAGTTCCTACCTAGACAATTTTAGTTNTCCTTTTAGTTCCTAGTTAGACAGTTTGAGTTCCTTTTAGTTCCTACCTAGATAGTTTCAGTTCCTTTTTGTTCCTACCTCGATAGTTTTAATTCCTTTTTGTTCCTACCTAGACAGTTTTAGTTCCTTTTAGTTCCTTCCTAGACAGGTTTAGATCGTTTTAGTTGCTACCTAGACAGTTTTAGTCCCTTTTAGTTCTTATCAATGCAGTTTTAGTTCCTTTTAGTTCCTAACTAGGCAGTTTAAGTT
>NW_018460982.1:0-482 GCF_002113885.1 Mizuhopecten yessoensis
TAAAATGCATCAAATAATGCACGGAGCTTGTATAAAAAAAAAAATCTGGGGCTACGCCCCACAAATCTCATACGGCATCCTAGCAAATATTGTGGGTTTCCGTTATCTGATATTTTTATTATATTTTCTTTATCAAACAATATTTGTTGGCATCGTTACGCTCGTCTACTTTGTATCTTGACCCTAAAGTGTTTTATTTTTATTTAACCACCTCCGCAAAACCCCAAGTTGCAACTTGCAACGCTCGGCGGAAATATACTAGCATAAGTTGCATAATTATATTATTGACCGCTCGTTATAGATGATCTGAAAATTAATACTTTTTATTGTAACCTTCCTAACCGCCCGGGCGATATTAATCATATCATTATACAAGAACGATAAAGTATTTTTTCGGCTGACAATATTAATATATGACTGTAATAGTACCTATTATCTCATTGTGTTGTGTTTATAGTACTTTATGGTATGATGCGTGTACT
>NW_018460983.1:0-482 GCF_002113885.1 Mizuhopecten yessoensis
TACAACCACTGCAATGCTCTCATATCATTAAGTGTATATTACAACAACTGCAATGCTCTTATATCATTAAGTGTATAATACAACCACTGCAATTCTCCCTTATCATTAAGTGTATAAAACAACCACTGCAATGCTCTCATATCATTAAGTGTATATTACAACCACTGCCATTCTCCCATATCATTAAGTGTATAATACAACCACTGCAATGCTCTCATATTATTAAGTGTATAATACAACCACTGCAATGCTCCCATATCACTAAGTGAATAATACAACCACTGTAATGCTCCCAGACCATTAAGTGTATAATACAACCACTGCAATGCTGACATATCACTAAGTGTATAATACAACCACTGCAATGCTCTCATATCATTAAGTGTATATTACAACCACTGNACTCCCATATCACTAAGTGTATAATACAACCACTTCAATGCTCTCATATCATTAGGTGTATATTACAACCACTGCCATTC
>NW_018460984.1:0-482 GCF_002113885.1 Mizuhopecten yessoensis
GTGTCTGAGGCTAAATTTACCTGTAACAATTGCTCTAGAAACAGTAATCGCCAATATTTTTTTTCTCTCTTGTCGACAGTAACTTAAATAAATCAATGTACACTGTAACTTTTAGCTGAGGGATAGTAATACACAGTTTACACACCCAAATATCTTACCTGTAAGTTAAAAGGTATGTTAATAACCTGTAGTTCTTACCACTTTATACTATAGCCAAAGGGCATTTACGATACCTACCTGTGAGTTAACAGGTGAACTAATTACCTCAGAGGTGTTACCTGTGAATGTCGTGGCCAAAGGGCATTTACAACCGATCCTCCAACTAACACAGGTAGTATGGTGTACCGGTGCGTTTCTTTTTGTTTCCAGTGTTGGAAGAAAACATTTACGAATTCAAAACGATTTAGAGCAGATCTAAGTCCGTGGTATAATATACAATATTAGTTTTTTTTATAAAAAATCTGAATTCTACAGTAAAGTTA
>NW_018460985.1:0-482 GCF_002113885.1 Mizuhopecten yessoensis
TAAGCTATCTTTATTTTTTCTGCACTCATTATGGTGTCTAATTACTATCTATCATATATCTGTGGCAGCACTGAGCAAGTCGTACTTTTAAGTTTATATATTACCTAATTTTGTTACAAGGCTTAATTCTCCTATAAACTAAATACAGTGATTTTACAGTATATAATCCTGATTAATTCCATTCATGTAAAGGGATGGCCATGCATGTTAGAACCCCTAAAAGAGGTCCAATAAGAATAAATGGGTAAATCACAGAAAATTACTGCTTTTATCAATCTATAAATATATATATGACATTTAAAAAAATAAAATTCATAGTGATAAAAAACATAAAAGTATAAAAACTATGAACAAACAATATTTGAAGAATTGCTGATTTAGTGACATGGAATCTAAGCCACAATCATTTGACATAATCACCGGACTCACCTTGATGGGATAGCTTGTGGACTTAGTGTGACAGGTAATATTGACATTTCTGA
>NW_018460986.1:0-482 GCF_002113885.1 Mizuhopecten yessoensis
ACCATATCTCTAGTATACATCACCACACCAACCAGTAACGACCATGTATTTAGTACACAACACCCCACCAACCAGTAATGCCCATATAACTAGTATACAACACCACAACAACCTGTAATGACCATATCTCTAGTATACATCACCACTCAAACCAGTAAGGACCATATATCTAGTACAAAACACCACACCAACCAGTAATGACCATATCTCTAGGATACAACACCACTCCAACCAGTAATGACCATGTATTTAGTACAAAACACCCCACCAACCAGTTATGACCATATATCTAGTATACATCACCACACCAACCAGTAATGCCCATATAACTAGTATACAACACCACAACAACCAGTAATGACCATATCTCTAGTATACAACACCACTCCAACCAGTAATGACCATGTATTTAGTACACAACACCCCACCAACCAGTTATGACCATATATCTAGTATACATCACCACACCAACCAGTAATGAC
>NW_018460987.1:0-235 GCF_002113885.1 Mizuhopecten yessoensis
GAATCACAATTGTACTTGCAGTAGGGAATCACAATAGTCCTTGCATTAGGGAATCACAATTGAAGTTGCAGTAGGGAATCACAATAGTCCTTGCAGGAGGGAATCACAATTTCCCTTGCAGTAGGGGATCACAATTGTACTTGCAGTAGGGAATCACAATTGTACTTGCAGTAGGGAATCACAATTGTACTTGCAGTAGGGAATCACAATTGTACTTGCAGTAGGGAATCACAAT
>NW_018460987.1:339-482 GCF_002113885.1 Mizuhopecten yessoensis
CTTGCAGTAGGGAATCACAATTGTACTTGCAGTAGGGAATCACAATTGAAGTTGCTGTAGGGAATCACAATAGTCCTTGCAGTAGGGGATCACAATTCTATTTGCAGTAGGGAATCACAATTGTACTTGCAGTAGGGAATCAC
>NW_018460988.1:0-482 GCF_002113885.1 Mizuhopecten yessoensis
AGAAACACCGGTCGCAGTTTAGAGAAACTTGATCACCCCTGTTTTACCATTATTTTGAGCACTTGACCAAAGGAGGACCACTTTTCCGTAATTCGATTTGTTTTTGCATATTACATCACGGTCACAAAAAGTTTATTCAAAAGTTGGTCCTCGAATGGAAAAGTGTTGAAAGTATTTTTTTAACTCCGGGAAACCCCATCACTTTCATAGATATAGTGTATATGGCTATATTTGCAGTATCATACAAGCAATACCTAATTTCTCAGCAGTTTAAAAATTCCTATTCAATTGGTTTTGTATCTTTGGTATGCATTTTTGCTACACGAAATGTTTTTCTCCTTTATAAAAAAAATTCCCGTTTTCAAAAATGCCGACTTAGGGAAATACGGGCAGTTTTCNAAACAAAAAATGTTCATCATTATTTCATAATCATCATAATTATTTCATCATCATCATCATCATCATCATCATCATCATCATCA
>NW_018460989.1:0-482 GCF_002113885.1 Mizuhopecten yessoensis
CTAGACTCCTTACATTGTAACTATTCTCCTTACATTGTAACTAGTATCCTTACATTGTAACTAGTATCCTTACATTGTAACTATTCTCCTAACAAACACTGTAACTAGTCTCCTTAAATTGTTACTAGTCTCCTTACATTGTAACTATTGTCCTTACATTCTAACTAGCCTCAAAACAATGTAAATAGTCCCCTAATATTGTAACTAGTCTCCTAACATAGTAACTAGTCTCCTTACATTGTAACTAGTCTCCTAACATTGTAACTAGTCTCCTAACAATGTAACTATTCTCCTAACATTGTAACTAGTTTTCTTACATTGTAACTAGTCTCCTTACATTGTAACTAGTCTCCTTACANACCTAACATTGTAACTATTCTTTTGACAATGCAACTAGTCTTCTAGCATTGTAACTAGTCTCCTAACATTGTAACTAATCTCCTAACATTTTAACTAGTCTCCTAACATTGTAACTAGTCTCC
>NW_018460990.1:0-482 GCF_002113885.1 Mizuhopecten yessoensis
ATAACTTCACAGTGGTACACTTTTACATAAAACTTTGATTTATAAAAAATTAACAGTAAATCCTTCTGTACAATATGATGGGAACATCGTCTTTATTTTGTTCTCCATTCCAAAAATAATATATATATCTTTTGCCTTAGCTTTCAGTACTTTCAGTACTTTGATTAGTCGTGTTTTCACCTTTTCAAGTAGATTCAAAAAGAATATGTACTCGACTTTATGGTAAGAATACCCTATTATGATTTCTTTCAGCGGCTCCAATACGTTATTATAATGCAAGTTCTCTATTTTTCATAATGTTGCATCTTTCAATGCAACAGTTGCATATGAGGAATTCCTGTGTCACTGTTTGTTCTAAAAACATGACATCCAATTACATATATAGTGCCATGATGCACATTGCTGATTTTTTAACGTTACCTTGGTACCAATGTCAGCATCCTCGATATCCAGGGGTTACGCTCACTTTCACTCTCTACACC
>NW_018460991.1:0-482 GCF_002113885.1 Mizuhopecten yessoensis
CATGATTATCCGCCCAGTAGTTTCTGAGAAGACCTCCGGACAAGTCCATGGCTGAAGAAGAAGAACGCAGAATAACTAGTACTAATTGTAACGGATGGCCGTTACAGAAGTCCCCAAACGACCCCTGTTGAACTTAGGCAAAATCAGACAACAGCTAAATTGCGACCAATAAGAGGACTCCATGTTGTTACCATGGCAACTGAGCTGTTCAAAACTGTTACCATTGTGTTTTGCATGCCTTAAAACCCCTATGCACCAATTCTGGGCAGAATCAGACAATATTTAAATTTCGACCAACCAGAGGGCCAAATTTCGTTACCATGGCAACTAAGTTGTTCGAAACTGTTACCATTGTGTTTGGCATCGCTAAAAACCCTTATGTACTTATTTTGGACAGACTCAGACAACTTCTTAACTTCGACCAATCAGAGGCCTCAATTTCGTTATCATGGTAACTGAGCTTTTCGAAACTGTAACCATTG
>NW_018460992.1:0-482 GCF_002113885.1 Mizuhopecten yessoensis
TGTCAATCTAGCAAATATCCAAATCTGCCTACCATCCCCTACGCTTAACTGTCAATGTAGCAAATATCGGTATCTGCCTACAATTCCCAACCCTCAACTGTAAATGTAGCAGATATGCGTATCTGCCTACTTTATCCTACCCTCAACTGTCAATGTAGCAGCTATGGATAGCTGCCTACCATCCCCTACCCTCAACTGTAAATGTAGCAGATATGGGTATCTGACTACCATCTCCTACCCTCAACTGTCAATGTAGCAGATATGGGTATCTGCCTACCATCTTCTAACATCAACTGTCAATACATCAGCTATAGGTATCTGCCTACCATCCCTATCCTCTACTGTAAGTGTAGCAGATATGGGTATCTACCTATCGTCCCCCCCCCCCTCAACTGTCAATGTAGGAGATACATGTACTTGCCTACCATTACGTACCATCAACTGTCAATGTAGCATATATGGGTATTTGCCTACCATTCCCT
>NW_018460993.1:0-482 GCF_002113885.1 Mizuhopecten yessoensis
GGATCCCGTGATCGACCATATTCAGAGTTATGTTCATTTGTTATTATTTACGCAAAAAAACACTGTTATCCGAAGCACAATTTCTTTAATTTTTCATTTACATTCACCGAACCTATTACAGTTTTGTATCTTAGTATTGCAATAAGTAGCATACTGTAACTGGGTCCCGTGTTCCTTTATATACCGAACTTTCAGTATTTATGGAGCACAGTTTTGCTTTAAAATACTTTGGAACTTCGGCAAATGGATGTTATCTGTATATAATCGTAGTCTTTGAAAACCAAGAAGTCAGATTTGAGCATCATGTTATTTTCTGTACGCTAGCAAATTTCAGTATTTGAGCACTGCATGGTACATGTATTATATCACAATATATCTCTTAGTAATAAAGTAGTAATATAGTTGTTATTTCTGTTTGGTTGTTGTTGTTATTATTCTTATTATTATTACAAGCTAACCGGTAATAAGATTTATATAATAAT
>NW_018460994.1:0-482 GCF_002113885.1 Mizuhopecten yessoensis
CATCAATATTACCATAGTAATCCTGATATCATCAATACTGCTATAATAATCCTGATGTCATCAATACTGCTGTAGTAATCCTGATATCATCAATACTACTATAGTAATCCTGATATCATCAATACTACTATAGTAATCCTGATGTCATCNTCTATAGCAATCCTGATATCATCAATACTGCTGTAGTAATCCTGATATCATCAATACTGCTGTAGTAATCCTGATATCATCAATACTGCTGTAGTAATCCTGATATCATCTATACTTCTGTAGTAATCCTGATATCATCAATACTACTATAGTAATCCTGATATCATCAATACTACTATAGTAATCCTGATATCATCAATACTACTATAGTAATCCTGATATCATCAATACTACCATAGTAATCCTGATATCATCAATATGACTATAATAATCCTAATATCATCAAAACTACCATAGTAATCCTGATATCATCAATACTACTATAGTAATCC
>NW_018460995.1:0-482 GCF_002113885.1 Mizuhopecten yessoensis
ACCATACACAAGGGTTACTGCCACAATGAAATAGTTACATTGTATGTATACCATACACAAGGGTTATTGGCACAATAAAATAGTTACATTGTATACCATACACAAGGGTTACTGCAACACTGAAATAGTTTCATTGTATAACATACACTAGGGTTATGCCACAATAAAATAGTTACATTGTATACCATACACTTGGGTTACTGCCACAATGAAATAGTTACATTGTATACCATACACTAGGGTTACAGCCACAATGGAATAGTTACAGTGTATACCATACACTAGGGTTAATGCTATACTGAAATAGTTACATTGTATACCATACACTAGGGTTACTACTACAATGAAATAGTTATATGGTATACCATACACAAGGGCTACTGCCACAATGAAATATTTACATTGTATACCATACACTAGGGTTATTGCCACAATGTAATAGTTACATGGTATACCATACACTAGGGTTACTATCACAATGA
>NW_018460996.1:0-482 GCF_002113885.1 Mizuhopecten yessoensis
TGTAGTTTCTAGCAGTGTTTAGGTTTGTGTGTGTACTTTCTAGCACAGTGTAGGTGTGTGTGTGTAGTTTTTCGCAGTGTTTAGGTTTTTGTGTAGTTTCTAGCAGTGTTTAGGGTTGTGTTTGTAGTTTCTAGCAGTGTTTAGGGTTGTGTGTGTAGTGTCTAGCAGTGTTTATGTTTGTGTGTGTAGCTTCTAGCAGTGTTTAGGTTTGTGTGTGTAGTGTCTAGTAGTGTTTATGTTTGTGTGTGTAGTTTCTAGCAGTGTTTCTAGCAGTGTTTAGGTTTGTCTGTGTATTGTCTAGCAGTGTTTATGTCTGTGTGTGTAGTGTCTAGCAGTGTTTAGGTTAGTGTGTGTGGGTTCTAAGAGTGTTTAGGTTTGTGTATGTAGTTTCTAGCAGTGTTTAGGTGTGCTTGTGTAGTTTCTAGCAGTGTTTATGGTTGTGTTTGTAGTTTCTAGCAGTGTTTAGGTTTGTGTTTGTAGTT
>NW_018460997.1:0-482 GCF_002113885.1 Mizuhopecten yessoensis
AAAAGTCTTTTTCCTTGCACTAGGATGTACTAGAATCTTATTCTCATGGATGAAAAGGCCCCTATCTGCTTTCTCTGAATTGTTATTTTTATTCTATTTTTCTCTTAGGGAGAGTAAAGTTTACTATTGCTTAAACAGGTATAAAGGAAAGAACACTTTTTGGTACGATTTGTCCACATTTAGCAGGAAATAATTAAAACTTGGTTGGAATAATTATGATGAAATTGAAATTGGATGGTTTCAGAAAGTAAGGTACCGAACAGCTACCCAAAGGGAAGGCCAAAAGTAAAAACAAAAATGGCTAAATAACAAACTATTACTTTTCATTCAATACCATTGTTTAAACATGCATTATGTTTGGATCAATACCATTAGTCTAAAGTTTTACCAGTGCACTTTACTTCAGAAATATCATTATCACGCATTATTCAAATTATAATCTATTATCATTTTGCTATAATGTACATCAAATCATTTGGATC
>NW_018460998.1:0-482 GCF_002113885.1 Mizuhopecten yessoensis
TGTACGTGTTACTATATCCTGACAATTTACATGTTACTATATCCTGACAATGTACATGTTACTCTATCCTGACAATGTACATGTTACTATATCCTAACAATGTACATGTTACTATATCCTGACAATGTACGTGTTACTATATCCTGACAATGTACGTGCTACTATATCCTGACAATGTACATGTTACTATATCCTGACAATGTATGTGTTACTATATCCTGACAATGTACATGTTACTATATCCTGACAATGTGTTACTGTATCCTGACAATGTGTTGCTGTATCTTGACAATGTATTACCGTATCCTGACAATGTTTTTTATATCCTGACATTGTTTAACTGTTTCTTANCCCTGACAATGTGTTACTGTATTCTGACAATATGTTACTGTATCCTGTCAATATGTTACTGTATCCTGACAATTTGTTACTGTATTCTGACAATGTGTTACTGTGTCCTGACAATGTATTACTGTATCCTG
>NW_018460999.1:0-482 GCF_002113885.1 Mizuhopecten yessoensis
GACGGCTGATACAGGGTAACAAGCTCCTATGTCTATGTAATATATCTGTGTGAAGAATCTTTGTGTGTTTTGTATAACGTATATGTGTGTTAAGAAGCTTTGTGTGTTTTGTATAACATATATGTGTATTAAGAAGCTTTGTGTGTTTTGTATAACATATATGTGTGTTAAGAAGCTTTGTGTGTTTTGTATAACATATATGTGTATTAAGAAGCTTTGTGTGTTTTGTATAACATATATGTGTGTTAAGAATCTTTGTGTGTTTGCTATAACATACCAGTGTATGTTAAGAATCTTTGTGTGTGTTTGGTATAGCATATCTGTATGTTAAGATGCTTTATGCATGTTTGGTATAACAAGTCTGTGTGTTAAGCACTTGGTGTGTGTTAAGATCCTTTATGCATGTTTGGTATAACATATCTGTGTGTTAAGAACTCTGTGTGTGTTTGTTATAACATACCAGTGTGAGTTAGGGAATCTTT
>NW_018461000.1:0-482 GCF_002113885.1 Mizuhopecten yessoensis
TGGGATGCTCTATCTCTTGCCGTCTGTTTGAGGCATTTAGCTCTGTTATTCATTGGATCATGGAGACAAAATATCAGGTTGCGGGGGTTGTTCATATTTTGGATGATTTCCTTTTTGTAGCCCCACCTGGTAGTTCCAAATGTATGGAAGACTTGGCAAACTTTTTAACTTTTTGTCAACATACCCACATCCCTATAAAACAAAGCAAAACTGTTAACCCTTGCACACAGTTAACTTTTTTAGGCATAGAGTTGGATAGTTCTAAAATGGAGGCCAGACTTCCTATAGACAAAATCATCAAAATGCGGCAATTGTTAGATCAGTTTTCTCGGCGCAGGAAAGTCACGCTACGGGAATTACAGTCTTTAATTGGTTTGTTAAATTTTGCCTGTGAAGTTATCTCTCCGGGTCGAACTTTTTTGCGTCGTTTGATCAATTTGACATGTGGCCTTCAAAAACCTCATCACCATGTACGCTTAAGT
>NW_018461001.1:0-482 GCF_002113885.1 Mizuhopecten yessoensis
CAGATTGCGAATTGATATTTTTTTAGTTTTGAGGAATCAGATTATTTTGCATATGGTATCCAGCCATATAAAATTATATGTTAATTGAAACCAAACTGACGACTCTGAATAGGGTAACATAGACTGGTAGCATTGCATGTCCCGATCATGAGCACTGATGATATTTTTGAGGGAAATTAAAGAGAAATAGTCTCAATGTTATCGACAAAAGATATTTCTTAATTTTAGCTGGAAAGTCAGTTTGCAATCATTTTCTTTACTCTACACAGAGACGTATATACTTTATATAATTCTGCTCTACAGTGAGAACTTGTCCAATCATGTCGTCATTGAACAGCACTACGTCGTGACCAGTTTTTGTGCCGGAATATTTATATTGAAAAAAGTTATATACAGTTGTACCTCAACGGTCCAAAAATACGGAAACATATCAGTGAAAATGTTTACAAAATAACTTCAACGTTGGTGTCTACCTGTGTATG
>NW_018461002.1:0-482 GCF_002113885.1 Mizuhopecten yessoensis
TATAAATGCATTGGTTAACACAATAAAAGACTACCATAATATACATATACATAATATACAAGATTTATAGCAAATAGCAAAAGAGAAACTTATAGAGAGAAGTTTGAAAAGGAATGGAAAAAAATGGGAAAACCTTCTTGTTTTGTAAAAATAATATTCTGATAGCTGCCTCCTGGGCTTTGGAAATGAATTATAAAATCAATAATTTTCTTCTATTACACTTATTCATACATTCATAAGCTTGAGCTCAAAAATATAATAGTCCATCCCCACCCTCTCTCTCTCTCTCTCTCTCTCTCTCTGAACTGATTCATGTAATTTTTACAGTTTTTAGTAGCTTTTCATTATTTTTTGCATTTCTATGATTCTATGATTCCTTACTTGTTTGTGTTTAAATGTAAGAGTGTGTGTATGGGTGGGTGTGAGTAAGGGCGATAATGTATGTGTTAATGTTGTGATGCAACTTATAATATATGAAATCA
>NW_018461003.1:0-482 GCF_002113885.1 Mizuhopecten yessoensis
CACTCTGACCTACAGGAGTCAGTGAACCCTGACTCTAGCTATGTCTCTCTGACTTACAGGAGTCAGTGAACCGTGACTCTATCTGTGTCACTCTGACCTACAGGAGTCAGTGAATCGTGACTCTATCTAAGTCACTCTGACCTACAGGAGTCATGTGAATCATGACTCTATCTAAGTCACTCTGACCTACAGGAGTCATGTGAATCATGACTCTATCTAAGTCACTCTGACCTACAGGAGTCAGTGAACCGTGACTCTATCTAAGACACTCTGACCTACAGGAGTCAGTGAACCATGACTCTATCTAAGTCACTCTGACCTACAGGAGTCAGTGAACCGTGACTCTAGCTATGTCTCTCTGACTTACAGGAGTCAGTGAACCGTGACTCTATCTATGTCACTCTGACCTACAGGAGTCAGTGAACCGTGACTCTATATATGTCACTATGACCTACATGAGTCAATGAACAATAACCCTATCT
>NW_018461004.1:0-482 GCF_002113885.1 Mizuhopecten yessoensis
ATCTTATATAGAGAATCTGGTTTTATAACACTTAATAGAAGAAGATATTTGCATCAAAATATTACTTTTTATAAAATATATAATAGGTAATGTCCCTCTCATGTCTATGATATAATTCAACCGTACATTAATGATAATACTGACAATTATCATCTTCGCCACAATAGAATTTTTGATGTTCCTATACCAAGAACTCAGTTATATAATGCCAGTTTTTTCCCAAAACTGATGTCTGAATGGAATAATCCAACTTGCCTGTATCCCACAATGACATCCATTGGATCTATAAAAAGAGATTTTTTACACTCAGATGAAATGGATTCTCACCCCCAATGTACTGATATTCTTAAATACAATGGTGATCGAAAATTTAATATTACCTGATGTCAACTTAGAAACTGTGCCTGTAACCTGAATTCAGATCTATTTGAATCTCGCCTAATTGATACCCCTGCCTGCTTATGTAGTTCTCCTGTTGAGGA
>NW_018461005.1:0-482 GCF_002113885.1 Mizuhopecten yessoensis
ATTAGCATATGCGACTGGATAGGTATATAAAAGAATGTATAGTTATAATTAGGTGCGACTTATTATATGATTATATGCGGAAATACTGAAAAAAGACATTTTCGTTAAATTTGTATTATTAGAGTATAGCAGTCAATTCGAAGGTAACTCTCTTTGCCTTTTGGTCATTGTCGAATCATATTGGAACCCATTATAAATTGCAGCCCATTACATATTACTCGATACACCACTTGGAATGTATGTTACCCCAAACAAAACAGTATGGTGAACGTGCGGCACGAAAATATGGTTAAAAAGCCCTTTCTTTTTATATTAATTACCGGAAATTTCTCATATTTGTAAAGTCTTTGTAACCAAGTTAATTAAGAGTGTGTTACCATATTTATTAAGAGTGTTTTAACAATTTTTTGAAATATGTACCTAAATCTATATTTATAAATCTATGAAATCTGTGTTAAATAATTTCTGAAATATGTGTTAAA
>NW_018461006.1:0-482 GCF_002113885.1 Mizuhopecten yessoensis
CCCCTTTGGGACCCCACTCCTCCCCCTAGGGAGCCAGGGTATCATAAGTGAGACCCTCTTTAAACGGCACTCAGTCTTCTTAACCGAGTAATGCTCCAGACCATCGGTTTGAAAACATCATCAAGCCATACAGAAGGACTTCAAAGGATGTACTGTATTAGGTGATTTATTTCCTCGCAACAGCCAGGGTCATATGAGGACGGTTGTCAGGGAGACACCTATAGAAGAAAACTACAATTCGAAGGAAGTGCGTGTGTTGACGGAAAAAAATGCAATTACTAATAAGAATTTCCTATGTGCAAAGGGCTATAACTCCAGAATAAATACAACATTGACACTGGATTCTAACTCAAACTGTTATCCATTATACATGTATACTATAAGTTACAAATAATATGGAAAATAGTTAATTATGAAAATTTCCTATGCCCAAATGAGCCATCACTCCAGTCAAAAATGGAATTTTAATACATGTACATGGT
>NW_018461007.1:0-482 GCF_002113885.1 Mizuhopecten yessoensis
ATATGTATATATATACAATGTATATGTAATACTTAGTGGAGCATGGCTCATATAGACATTTCTCTTTCGAATCAAGATTGTTCTATATTTACACACACGAATTTATCATATCCTATTATGTCGGCAATGTAACTACAATTTCACTGTTAAATAACCATGGTGTTTTATTGGCAATTAACTATAAGGTTGCATGTTCTTTGTATATTATGGAGATATGTACAGCTCGGGATGCAAAGTTGCAGCATTTTAATTACTAAATTTTGATAATTATTGTTTCAGACATTTTCTAAACCTCGTTATATATTCCTCCATATTACATGCAGGCACGAAAATACAATTAACTATTTCATGTATTAAATTCCTAGCTCGAAAGGTACAAGGTAAGGTAAGGACGAGATAATTATATGTGATCTAAAATGTAACAGCGAGATGGTTGCAAGTGATATATTACGTAACGACGAGATGGTTGTAAGTGATATATT
>NW_018461008.1:0-482 GCF_002113885.1 Mizuhopecten yessoensis
TGACTAGGGGTAGGTTCTACCAGCTCACATTGCCTAAGGGTAGGTTCAATCAGCTCACATTGACTATGGGTAGGTTCTATAAGCTCCCATTGACTAAGCGTAGGTTCTACCAGCTCCCGTTAACTAGGGGTAGGTTTTACCAGCTCCCATTGACTAGGGGTAGGTTCTACCAGCTACCATTGAGTAGGGGTAGTTTCTATCAGCTACCATTCACTAGGGGTAGGTTCTACCAGCTCACATTGCCTAAGGGTATGTTCAATCAGCTCACATTGACTATAAGTAGGTTCTATCAGCTCCCATTGACTAGGAGTAGGTTCTACCAGCTCCCTTTTACTAGGGGTAGGTTTTACCAGCTCTCATTGACTATGGATAGGTTCCACCAGCTCCCATTGACTAGGAATAGGTTCTACCAGCTCCCATTGACTAGGAATATGTTATACCAGCTCCCGTTTACTAGGGGTAGGTTCTACCAGCTCTCATTG
>NW_018461009.1:0-482 GCF_002113885.1 Mizuhopecten yessoensis
GTTACTCTTACTCGAAAGAGAGAGCACATCACATCTGTGCTATATCCATTGCACTGGTTACCTGTACAATACAGGTCGCAGTACAAAAATTCGGTGTACACGTACAGGGCACTGGATTGAACAGCTCCTCAATAACTACAGGAGCTTGTTACCCTGTATTAGCTGTCACAAGCACTGCGGTCGGAGTCAGAATCATTGTTGTGTGTCCCAAAATATCGTAACCTGACCTATGGAAAACGGTGTTTTGGGAGGGTTTCGGCCGCGTTGTGGAATTGCTTACCATCTGCTATTAGAAAATAAAATACCCTGGCCAAATTCAAGAGGGACATCAAAACTCACATCTTCACATCTGCATTTTATGGTCTCTGCAAAGACGTCATGTACATACCATCCTTTATTTGTTCAATTACATCTTGTGTGTGCGTATTTGCACATTGTTGCTTAAATGTATAAAAGTGATTGTAAGCCTTTGTTTTTGTTTT
>NW_018461010.1:0-482 GCF_002113885.1 Mizuhopecten yessoensis
GTTTTTATTAAATTTATATTCTGTTTAATACAATATAACATGGTCAGATAACTTAGACGACGGTACCAGAGTTGGAGGCAATCTTTGGCCATAAATCGGTACATTCCTTACCGACTGGACCAGTAATGGCAGAACCCTTCATTTCACCCTTTGGGTTAACAATGACACCAGCGTTATCTTCGAAGTAAATGTAAACACCATCTCTTCTTCTCCAGGCCTTTCTTTGACGAACAACGACGGCTGGCATAACCTTCTTTCTCAATTCTGGCTTACCTTTCTTAACTGTAGCAACAATCATATCACCAACACCAGCGGCTGGGAGTCTGTTAAGACGAGCATGAATACCGTTAACGGCAACAATGTATAAGTTCTTGGCACCAGAGTTATCGGCACAGTTTAAGATGGCTCCACATGGAAGACCAAGAGTCATACGATACTTATTACCAGAAGCTGCGGCTCTTCCTCTTTTAGACATGTCTACA
>NW_018461011.1:0-482 GCF_002113885.1 Mizuhopecten yessoensis
GTCTATGGGTGATGCAGGCATACTGCAAATCACTTTGATATCTTTTGAACTTGAATTCAAGGACACTGCGACCTTATGACATTGTAATGTACATTGTCTACGAATAATGCAGCTTAGCTTCAAGTTTCAGTAAGATAACTTTAACGATTTAAACGTTACATGGCAGAATGTGTTACTAACAAGTTTGCATTTTTCTTACCTTTGAACATAAGCCTAAAAAACAGTACACTGCACATCGTCTATGGGTGAAGCAGGTATACTCTCTTCGTGATATCTTCAATGGTTTGAAGTTATTGCCCAGCATAGATGTTCCTTCAAATTGACCTATTGACAGTTTATTGCACATCGTCTGTCGGTGATACAGGTATACTGCAAGTTCACTCAAGATAGCTTTAATGCTTTAAAAGCCCCGAAAACGAAATTATAAGTAGAACCGAAGAACAATTCCTAAAATTATATGTCTCCTTTCTTCATTCGGAGGT
>NW_018461012.1:0-482 GCF_002113885.1 Mizuhopecten yessoensis
CTACCCATTACTTTCAGAGAGAAACATTTGAGGGTGATGCACTCTCTGACTACTTATAGCCCTGTTCCCTTAACTGAAAGAGGATCTTTTTTAATCTAAATTCAGATTCCCACCACAATCTAATGATAGGTTTCATCAAAATATGACTAACGTATAAACTGATATAATCTGACCAACTTGACCATTTCGTTTGTTTGCTGGTATGGTCTGGCAAGCTGCAATAACTGAAACAGAAAAACAACCCAACAACCCAATATTTTGTTTTAACTTACTGAGTAATTAAAGAAAGACAACACATGGTACATTATTATGTATATGGGTTTTGCTAATATCCTTTATAATGATAAAAAACACATTTGCCTTTGGAATTTTTGGCATACAAACATGTCAAACAAGAATAGAAACACTCGATCACAATAAAAAGTATAAAGACATTTTACTTTAACATTTGGATTGGATTGTTTATGGAACATATAAATATG
>NW_018461013.1:0-482 GCF_002113885.1 Mizuhopecten yessoensis
GATGGAAAATCCAATTTCTGCAGAGAAAATCACATTTGTTTTCAAAATTTCCCCCTTAAGTCACCAATTTTATTTTATTGTGTGAGAAGTTAACATATTTTCCGGTGTATTGCATTCTACACCGTATAGCCCAAATATCGTCATATGTACTCTGTATGTAAAAAATATTAGCAGATAACCAGCACCAGCAGATAACCTGTGGCGTATAGCATTGTAACCCTGGTAAATACCTAGCTGCAATATATCGCTCGGCTAGAGAGAACTTTTCTTTACCTCTATTGGTTGAGCGTTAGAATAGTAATCCAGAGGTCCCGGATTAGATCCCTAGTGGAGTCAGTGATTTAAAAAGCATCGCTGTTACCCCCGCTGGAAAACTCAAGGACAAATTCTTTCCTGAAGGGGAATTATGTAACCCTGGTAAATACCTAGCCGCAATATATTGCTCGGCTAGAGAGAAATTCTCTTTAGCTCGATCAGTTGAG
>NW_018461014.1:0-482 GCF_002113885.1 Mizuhopecten yessoensis
TTGTGCTTGTTGTGTATGACTTTTCTGTAGAACTCTTTTGTGTTTCTAGTCTTCAGTTGTTGACTATGAATTTCTATGCATTTTAAGTTATCTGTGACTTGAAAACAACTTTAACTCATTAGTACAATTTTGTGTTACATAAAATGAAAACAATTTAGTAATTACTTATAAAAATTGTAGGACACAGGAACATCTATATTTCTTGATGTTCATTCTTGTTTACTTACTACAGGAAACTCGTGTGATATTGATCCATCTGGAAGCTTGGCTCCAAATCCCAGTACAGGAAACAACTTATCACTGAAAGAAGAGGGAGAAAATCATTGATTAACATCAGATAATGTATATTAAAAATAATAAGCATTCACTTGAACATCATTTTGATATTTTTTCTTTACTACTGCATGTATATAACATGTATGGCAGCCCCGTACTGTTAGGGTAGTAGAGATTGTTTTTACCTGTCGTAATCCTGTATGATC
>NW_018461015.1:0-482 GCF_002113885.1 Mizuhopecten yessoensis
ATTGTTTTTTCTAACTCTATTGAAGCAGGTATCGTACAGGGATATATTCTTAGACTGCTTCTTTTTAAAATCTTTACAAGTACTAACCAATTGCAATAAACCTAAATTCCGTTGTAAAAAATGTTTAATCATGACATTACGTTATATATATATTTTACGATACTGTTGCTTTTCATTATTGATTTGACACTGATCTAGATACGAGATGAAGGAATGACTCAATTGTTGTCATAACTATGGTTGATAGTCCAACGAAGCAGAGAGCATAATGGTTAGTATGAAAAAACAATAAAACTCATCAATCGCCTCAGATTCTTAACTAATTTGTTACAAAAACAAAGGGAGTCATATTTTTCTCCGTGCGTTAGCTGGTATGATCCCGTCAGCTAAACAATAAAAAGTCGTTCACCAGAAAAAGATAATTTAATATTTTTTTAGTTTGAGGTAGAGAGAAATTCTTTGTTATGCATACGTATTTTTAT
>NW_018461016.1:0-482 GCF_002113885.1 Mizuhopecten yessoensis
CAGCCATCTTGATCTTGTACCGTGTGTCATAACTGTGCTATATATTAATCATAATAATCATTAATTAGAGTTAGGATTTTCCTTCGCACTCCCAACTTGAATAGCTTTTGCTTAAGGCCGAGATGCCACACAGTGTCAAATGCCTTACGCGTGTCTAAAAATGCCACGAATACTTAACTGTTGTTTTCCAAGTTATAGTAAATGGTCTCCCTCAAGTTAAACCCCAGTGGGCACACGACGTTGAAACAACGTCGTACTAACGTTGTAGTTAGGTCGCGACGTCGGCAACTAAAATACAACGTCTTGGCGACGTCAGTTTACAGACGTCACACAAACGTCGGTAATTTACTTTGTAATAACGTTTGAATAAAGAAATTACACGACATTTTGTCAAACCGCTTATCACGCTTTGTAATGCCTCTTACCGTCAGGGGGCGTTGAATAAAACTCAACGAAAACAACAATATCTGTAATTATTTCCT
>NW_018461017.1:0-482 GCF_002113885.1 Mizuhopecten yessoensis
ACAGTGACGTCACAGTCGCGTCACAGCCGTTTTATGTTTACTGTGAGGTCTCTCTCCTGCCTATACTTATTATGTTTAGGGAATGTTATATGTATATGTATGTACGTATAAGCCTAAAGGTTTTTGGTCAACACCATCGATGTCGAAACATCGTCTGGAAAAAATAAATATGATCACGAAATGATAATGCAGCTACAGCAGGGTAATGGTACACGTATACATTATATTGTTACCGACACCATAAGCACAATTAAAGTGGATCGCAGTCTGTGCCTCAAGGCATGTATCGATGGCATACGGCTATACACACGGACTGTCTATCTATTCGACGAATGAACTTATGTTTTGAGTGATCGGGGATTATTTGAGCAATGCTAGTTCGAGTAATCAGAGGTTAATATATAAAGAATATATAAGAACACGGTCGAGACCAAGCGAACTATTCGCGGTATAGGGGATATCCGAGTATTGCGAGTTCGAGT
>NW_018461018.1:0-482 GCF_002113885.1 Mizuhopecten yessoensis
GTTATGACTTTGACCTTTTATTCAATAGGTTATCTTGACAGACTTGACAAATGATGTATAAACATAGAACTTGATGTAACCCAAAAGTATGAATATGAATTTTACTTCATCTAGACAGACTGAACGCAATTATTTAAGCCAACTAGCTGTCCTGGGGTGTGTTGACACATCGCTTCGCTTTGAATGCACAGTTGGTGCTCTCTATAGGTGTTTGTCAACCTGCTGTTTTAGGGGTTTTATTGCCTTCTCATGCATTAACTCGGATATTTTCTTCTCCAGTTTCCTTCTGCAACAAAATGAATTGAACTTTGACCTTTGATTGTGAATATTAAGCAATACAAAATTTGACCTGAACATGACCTTGGCATTTCACAACTTGAACTTAACCCTTAATTAGGCTGCTACGTGCCACAATAGTGGTTTCGAAAAGTTGGGCTGTCAGTGCTGCGCACGACAATAGTGGCGCTCGGTCTGTAGGTTTT
>NW_018461019.1:0-482 GCF_002113885.1 Mizuhopecten yessoensis
CATGAAGCTACTTGCTCCAGGACGATTGTATCACATACACCACTATACAATGTCAAGAATCTTGCATATGGGAGACAGATGGCACTTAAAGCAACGAAATTTCCAGAACACCGGCACCTGGCTTTTTTAATTTACCTGGAGGTCTCTATATATATTCAAATCTCGAGTAGAAACCGAATGGAATAAAAGCCAAGATATAAGCAATTATATATGTTCATTAACCTTAGGCTGTGCCAGATTTCAATAAACCGCGCAAACTTGAAACCACAACAACAACAATATATACATTTCACCGTTAGAGACCTGGGAAATACTGTAAGCCAAATGGAAAGCTCAAGCAAAAAAGGATATCTGCTATTGTGGCAACATATATGTGTTGATATTAATTCTACACAATTAAGCAGATCATATTAGGATACTCTTAATCGAATTGTAACCCCCTACCTTGTAACCCTGCACATAGAACGAAGACGAGGGCAATG
>NW_018461020.1:0-482 GCF_002113885.1 Mizuhopecten yessoensis
ATAAAGTATTGCGTACACAGGGCAAATCAAAGTCCCTTCAGTCCACAGCTCGTGAAGTGTCGGATCGTAAGGATGTCAGATTTGATCTGCTAATTCATTAGTGCCAACGTTTACATTGATATGTTCTGTAAGTGCAGAATACTGGGATCATATAGATGGGCATCTTTTGGAATAAGCTTTGTCTTAGAACCAGTCACCTGAATGATACATTCTGTGGCTTATTCGATTTAGGTAAAACATATCATACTTAGTAGCACATCTATAACAAGTGCAATCTGATGCTGTCCCATAATGTCAGCCGGGATACAACACTCGCCCAATTTAATTAGTCTCTAGTAAAACTGCTGAACAAGTCAGTTATAATGAAAAACAAAACGAAACTGTGTACTTCTCTAAGATGTGACAAACATACCTCGTACGTCTCTAAGATGTGACATAGATACCGTGTACGTCTCTAAGATGTGATACAGATACCGTGTACG
>NW_018461021.1:0-482 GCF_002113885.1 Mizuhopecten yessoensis
AATGTAATATTATAGTTGAGGAGAGGGCTTCTATAAGTTGTTATAGCTTGTGCCCAATCCATTTGAGTATATCAATATAATCAACAGTTATTATTTCATATGTGTACCATGTGTAATAACACCCATTGTGACGTCACAAGCAACAATGTCATGACGTCACGTATTGATGATGGAAGGCAAAAGTTGCGGCGTTTTGCTATGCTTTGTCTACTGAAAGTTATGACAAAAACTGTAATCATTGTTCATTAGACATTGGTTTGAGATCTTCTTAGGACTATTCGGAATTTCATTGCCTAATCTACTGAAATCTAGGGCAGTAAATCGAGGTATACTGTAAACTGTGATTCCCTACACCAGACTACCACGATTTTCTAGCTCGCATCAGATTTTTAATTTTGAAACGCCACATTTAAACATGTAAACGTTCGATGGAAACTGCGCTATTCAACCTTTTCAAAAATAACATATAAGTACTTTCATAA
>NW_018461022.1:0-482 GCF_002113885.1 Mizuhopecten yessoensis
ATATTGTTATGAAATATGTATTTGGGACAAAATTAATGTGTTTCGGGATTTACCGAAGTTAACCGTGTTTGTTCAGTTAGAGAGCCAGTTAAAAGTATAATAGTATCACGATATTTACATACAGAACTAAAATTTCGGCAAGGGTTATCCCCATTCTAATTTGTAAAAGTGTCTACATTACAGCTCTATGCTGCAGTGTAATTTCATTTTGACATATTCTATCTTTTTCTAGATTATAAAAATATAAATACCAGTGTGTATGTTACGTACATATTTCGAGATACAAGGTGGTCAACTCTGCTGGTTTATTTTAAATCCTCAATGTTTAACATAGCATTGACGGCCACATAATTCTCTATGTGTTCTGAAAAAGTGAATAATATATACAATTTAATAATATATTTGATATTGACCAGTACTCCCGTTAACCGTAGAAATTGTATGGCATGCAGTGGTCATTGAAGTCATTAGCAGCTGTTATC
>NW_018461023.1:0-482 GCF_002113885.1 Mizuhopecten yessoensis
AAATACCATCTATCTATAACTATTACCTTTCTATATATACCACATATCCTATCTATAACTATCATTTGTACCATCTATCTATAAATATCACCTTGTACCATCTATCTATAACTATCGCCTTGTACCATCTATCTATAACTATCACCTTTCTATATATACCATTTATCTATAACTATTACCTTTTTATCTATACCATCTATCTATACCTATCACCTTTCTATGTATACCATCTTTCCTATCTATAACTATCATCTTGTCCCATCTAAATGTATCTATAACTATCACCTTTATATATATATACCATCTTTCCTATCTATAACTATCACCTTGTACCATCTGTATATTACTATCACCTTTCGAACAGTACCAGTAGTCTGCAATTACCATCTGTCTATATTTACCCAAGTACAATACCTAGCGTCTTATAACTACTGTACATAGCTATCTATTGCTACGTTAGGGGAAAACGTGTTACGTTTTAC
>NW_018461024.1:0-482 GCF_002113885.1 Mizuhopecten yessoensis
TGACACTGTTGACAGTTCTGTCACCGGTTGCCCACACGACGCCGGAAATCCAACAAGCAATGCCTGACACATTGGGATTCCATATATAGATTGAGTATGACTCAGTTGTTACTCCGGCGTGTCCTCAAAGATGAAATTAAAAGAAAGGAAATCGGCAGATCCAAACAAAACTATTTGACTTTTTAAAAATGGGCTAATGTTTCTTTTGTAATTAACCGTTTTATTTCTTTGTGAATCTGGGTACACAAGAATGTTCCGTTGAATTTGGTTCTAAACCGATGTCAAAATATCAAAACAGTACGCAAATAGGTGTGAACTTAAGCGCACCCCGTACACTTATTAACACAAACATGCACCCGCTAACGTACACCAACATACATCAACAGGCAGTACTACATATTAACATACAGTTAGTGCGATACAATATCACATACATAGTATCTTTAGCGATTTTGGGAAAACATATGATGTATGTTCCGAAT
>NW_018461025.1:0-482 GCF_002113885.1 Mizuhopecten yessoensis
CAATGGTACAAATACATATGTTACGGTACCAGACATGCTCAATGGAATTATGCAAGATTCCTACAAAATATAACAGGTGATACATAATTATGTAGCACAATAAAAATGACTTATCCATGTTAAATTCTTCCATGCATTACAGAGTTGTCTTTCTTTCTTCATTTTCAGATTAAGAATTCTCTCTGACTGAATATTTCTACTCAAGAATGAAATGAAAGTTATATTATCTTTCAAAAAGATGTTAAACTTAGAGACTACATTTTATCCCGAAATTGTATGTAAATGATTTCTATCTATACTAAGGTTTTTTAAACCAGAAACCCAAGAAGGGTATTTCTGTAGCAAGTACAGATCACAAATCTGTAAGTGTACGCTAAAGCTGATAGACCCATAAACCCAAGTATGGTGTATACTATAGATATCTGTCCACATCAAGTTTATAGACCACAAACCCAAGGGTGTACGTTAAGGATATCTGTGTG
>NW_018461026.1:0-482 GCF_002113885.1 Mizuhopecten yessoensis
CAGATAAAGACATACATATACTATACAATATAGATAACAATGTAGTATACAATGCATATTGATGGAAATAATTTAGAACATACAGCCTTTAAGCGAGACTTAAAAGTAGATAGTAAACATGCACAGATACAGTCCATTTCACAAGAATTCCTGTTAAAACTCGTATTGCACGATATCTCCGTTTCAAAAAATCTCTGCTCCATCAAAAGTGTTTGAACGGAAATAGTTGTTTGACTGACTACATATTATAGGGCTTTATGTATACAATAAAGTCGCTGATTATAACAAGAACGTTTGATTATTTTTAACTCTCATCTATTGAAAACGAATTCGGGACATGTACCAGGACAGACACATAAAGGCGACACACGTGTTTTATTTATGAATGCTGTAATGGTCCTATAACACGCAATGCTATCGATGACAAATTTCATACCGGCTTTATTAAGTTTGTCAGCAATAGAAATGTGTGTTATAGGACC
>NW_018461027.1:0-482 GCF_002113885.1 Mizuhopecten yessoensis
ATATAATACAGTATCAGAGAGCATACAATCATACATTCTTACGTGTCAGTAAGCATTTAATTCTAGATTGTGCTTCTAATTTATATTCTGGTCACCCCCTGTACAATATTAGTATTGCAGTATTTATGTCTCGGGATCACCAGAGGCGCGCAACCAGAGAGTGGTGATTCATAAATACAAATAAATGATTTGAGCTAATATGCATTTTCCATAAATCATTGGACAGGGTGTATAATGTGTATACAAAGATATTATTTATGGGTGTCAACTATAAGTACAAAAAGTCACTAGTTAGGGGGGGAATTCCTCAGCAAGTCATTAATATACTGGCTCAAAAGTACAAATGTCACTACCAAACTCCTACTGAGATTTAAGTGTTATCGATTTTTATCATGTTTTTATCTTCCAATAAATACTGGGAAAAAAGATTTTTCAAAGTTTCTTTAACAACCGATAACTGCACTTATATATACATAAAACTG
>NW_018461028.1:0-482 GCF_002113885.1 Mizuhopecten yessoensis
ACATTGATTTCTAGATCCACCTGCACTGCATTATAATGTTTTATCATAAACCTGAGTTTCCCTGAACAAAAGACATATAAAGTTCTGTCAATGTCAAAATTTCTAATGCAGAGGGGCCTTAACTCTGCTTAAAAATGGAATCACGACCAACGTAGACTACAACAACCCACCAAGTGAGCCCCAAGTATCTGCCATGCCTCGTCAGGCAACACAGAAAACATATAAAATAACTATCCAACAAATTCTGGTTTTCATTTTTTTTCAGATCTTATAATTTTCCAAACAAAATTTACCAGTGCCTGAGTAATCCAGAAACATCAACTTCATCCTAACCTATTCACCTTAGCCATTAAACAGTAAGGTATTTCTTCTTTCATTAGCTTTCAAAAAACAAAATTAGCTAAATTTTTAATAATAGTAATATTTTCTGAAGTCATCAGCTCCAGAAATTTTACCCTATTTAGATTGGCATAATATCTTCT
>NW_018461029.1:0-482 GCF_002113885.1 Mizuhopecten yessoensis
ATCAAAATTCTTTTAAGGGAGACACAACTTCATACCATGATTATAGTGTATACCAAATGCTAATCAATAGCAAATAAAAGATCAATAACTTCTTTGAGTAGATCTCCATAGCTGCCTTGTTAGTTAATGTCGAGTTCGCGATATTTACGTTATGTAGGCTTCCCGTTGATCAGTAGGAATTGGCTATCATATATTTGGGAAAAACTAATGAGAACAGAAAGAGAACTCCTGGTAAATGGTACACCGGCGTTTTGTTACTTCGTGCGCACGGTTTGAAGCAAGTGGTATTTTTTATGAAGCAAGGTAGATCTTTGATGAAGCAGGTGAGATCGTTGATGAAGCATGTGAGATTGTTGATTAAGCAAGTGAGATTGTTGATGAAGCATGTGATATTTTTTTATAAAGCAAGTGAGATCGTTGATGAAGCAAGTGAGATCGTTGATGAAGCATGTGATATTTTTTATGAAGCAAGTGAGATCGTT
>NW_018461030.1:0-482 GCF_002113885.1 Mizuhopecten yessoensis
CTAGTGTGTTATTCGATCAAGTGAAGAATGGCCACGCTGTAGCTCACTAGGCTTGGTTTCGGGGTTTTGAATAATATAATTATATTATGTTAATTGTAATAATTTTGATTGATAAAATATGCATATGCACATCAGTAAATAAAAGCAACACGTTGTATATGGTGTTAACAGACATTCTAAACCAACACTGGAAAAAAGTGGAGCATTCATCTATAGTCAAGTTCAGATCGAGGGTGTCTAGGTCTGTTTATTTTAAGGAATCGAAGAAATCTTAATTTATGATCCTGCAGGTGCAAGCTTCTACAAGTTCATACATGTACATACCTGGTTATCAAAATTAGCTAAGATTTGTGATTAAGTTGCAAAATTGACAAGATAATGAAAGTCAATATCTTGGCTTTCCATGAGGAATCTCCGCATTTACTTAACCCAGGTCTAAAAAACAACAGGCAACAGGACCATGGTGGAGCCAAACCTGGAGT
>NW_018461031.1:0-482 GCF_002113885.1 Mizuhopecten yessoensis
CAACTACTAGTTTAAGGTTTAAGGTACAATTGTTCGGCCCTACCTATATTTCCTAGCGCCTTGCTTCTAACAGCACTTTTGGCCTTAATGGCATAAGTGGCCTCCTGGTTATTCGATAGGAGTTGTGTGAAGGTATTGACATATTGTAATGTTGAAAGTAAACAAAGGTAACTTATTTTAGCACAGTTTAAAGCACCACTTTACAATATGCTACTGGTCAAATATCATCACCAAATGTCGCGCAAACGTTTTAACGAATTTGACCGTTAAGACCGTCCCTCATCCATTTAAGGATTATCCAGGGAAAATGTCATCACCCTTGGCCTTTTGGTTATATGTATTTAGAATATTTTGGCGTTCTACTACACAGATAATTCGTCAGAAAACGAAAAATTACGTTTATTGTTTGTTACAATCGTTTACATATTAAGGGAAATGTCCATGAAATAATGAAAGCAGGAGAGATAATTGACGATTACACA
>NW_018461032.1:0-483 GCF_002113885.1 Mizuhopecten yessoensis
TTAACAGAAATGTGAGATTTAACAATGATCGTTTTGTTTAACAGTTTCGTGAGTTTTACCAATGATCGTTATGTTTAACAGTGACGTGAGATTTAGCATTGACGTGAGATTAAACAATGATCGTTATGTTTAACAGTGACGTGAGATTTAGCATTGACGTGAGATTAAACAATGATCGTTATGTTTAACAGTGACGTGAGATTTAGCATTGACGTGAGATTAAACAATGATCGTTATGTTTAACAGAAACGTCAGATTTAACAATGATCGTTATTTTTAACAGAGACGTGAGATTTAACAATGATCGGAATGTTTACTAGTAACGTCAGATTTAACAATGATCGTTATTTTTAACAGTGACGTGAGATTTAACAATGATCGTTATGTTTAACAGTGACGTGAGATTTACCAATGATCGTTTTGTTAAACATAAACGTCAGATTTAACAATGATCGTTATTTTTAACAGTGACGTGAGATTTAA
>NW_018461033.1:0-217 GCF_002113885.1 Mizuhopecten yessoensis
TAAAGTAATACTATATTACAGGAAAGTGTCTTTCAATAAAGTAATTATACATTACGAGGAAAGTGTCTGTCAATAAAGTAATACTACATTACGAGGAAAGTGTCTGTCAATAAAGTAATACTACATAACGGCAAAAGTGTCTGTCAATAAAGTAATACTACATTACGGGAAAGTATCTGTTAATAAAGTAATACTACATTACGGGAAAGTGTCTGTA
>NW_018461033.1:323-483 GCF_002113885.1 Mizuhopecten yessoensis
AATAAAGTAATACTACATTACAGGAAAGTGTCTGTTAATAAAGTAATACTACATTACAGGAAAGTGTCTGTTAAAAAAGTTATACTACATTACAGGAAAGTGTCTGTTAAAAAAACTATACTACATTACGGGAAAGTGTCTGTTAATAAAGTAATACTAC
>NW_018461034.1:0-483 GCF_002113885.1 Mizuhopecten yessoensis
CAGGGGGAGTGACCTTGCAGCAGTGACTGACAGAGGGTGTGACATTAGAATACTGACAAACAGGGGGAGTGACCTGTGAGCAGTGACTGACAGAGGGTGTGACATGGGAGTACTGACAAACAGGGGGAATGACCTGTGAGCAGTGACTGACAGGGTGTGTGACATGGGAGTACTGACAAACAGGGGGATTGACCTGTCAGCAGTGACTGACAGAGGGTGTGACATTGGAATACTGACAAACAGGGGGAGTGACCTTGCAGCAGTGACTGACAGAGGGTGTGACATTGGAATACTGACAAACAGGGGGAGTGACCTGTGACCAGTGACTGACAGAGGGTGTGACATGGGAGTACTGACAAACAGGGGGAGTGACCTTGCAGCAGTGACTGACAGGGTGTGTGACATGGGAATACTGACAAACAGGGGGATTGACCTGTAAGCAGTGACTGACAGAGGGTGTGACATGGGAATACTGACAGACAG
>NW_018461035.1:0-92 GCF_002113885.1 Mizuhopecten yessoensis
ACAGCTTTATCTATTATCAGTTGCACATGTATACAGAATGAGTGTGAACAGCTTTAACTATTATCAGTTACACATGTATACAGAATGAGTGT
>NW_018461035.1:170-483 GCF_002113885.1 Mizuhopecten yessoensis
ACAGCTTTATCTATTATCAGTTACACATGTATACAGAATGAGTGTTAACAGCTTTATCTGTTATCAGTTACACATGTATACAGAATGAGTGTTAACAGCTTTATCTATTATCAGTAACACATGTATACAGAACGAGTGTTAACAGCTTTATCTATTATCAGTTACACATGTTTACAGAATGAGTGTACACAGCTTTATCAATTATCAGTTACACATGTATACAGAACGAGTGTTAACAGCTTAATATATAATCAGTAACACATGTTTACAGAATGAGTGTACACAGCTTTATCTACTATCAGTTACACATGAA
>NW_018461036.1:0-483 GCF_002113885.1 Mizuhopecten yessoensis
AGATTAACCATACTATTTACTGTGGAATGGTTACACACTACCCCACAGTCACAAAGAACTATGGAGATTAACCATACTTTCTACTGTGGAATCGTTACACACTATCCCACAGTCACAAAAAACTATGGAGATTAACCATACTTTCTACTGTGGAATGGTTACACAATATCCCACAGTCACAAAGAACTATGGAGATTAACCATACTATCTACTGTGGAATGGTTACACACTGTCCCACAGTCAAAAAGAACTATGGAGATTAACCATACTATCTACTGTGGAATGGTTACACACTACCCCAACGTCACAAAGAACTATGGAGATTAACCATACTTTCTACTGTGGAATGGTTACACACTATCCCACAGTCACAAAAAACTATGGAGATTAACCATACTTTCTGCTGTGGAATGGTTACACACTATCCCACAGTCACATAGAACTATGGAGATTAACCATACTATCTACTGTGGAATGGTTACA
>NW_018461037.1:0-483 GCF_002113885.1 Mizuhopecten yessoensis
TCCTGACCATTGCATACTCTATAAACATAAACGTCTGGAGTCATATTATGGAGTGACTGATACCGCACTATGCTGTATAAACGACGACAGTGTGTTGCCATCAGATCTACCACCTCACATGACAAAATACTAGATTTCAGGGTTCCTCAGGGGTCGGTGTTAGAACCACGAAAATAATGCCTATATTTTAGAAACCGATTGGAGAGACTTGTCGTCGCCATAGCCTTCTCTATCACTGTTATGCTGATGACACACAAGTCTGGTCATCAAACCACAGGTCAGTTGGGATACAATATCAGCAAATCTGGAGGCTTGTCTGACAGATATCAGTACCTGGATGGACGCCAATATGCTAATGCTTAATCAGGAAAAGACGGAACTAATCGTCTTTTCCCCAAAGTGTCAGAGAACAATGGGTCTCCAGCTCAAGGTCGTTGTCAGAACTATTGAGACTGTTCCAGCTGTTAAAAACCTAGGAGTATA
>NW_018461038.1:0-318 GCF_002113885.1 Mizuhopecten yessoensis
ATCGGGACCTCAAATCACTACACTGTAACAGACCAGACCAGGACCCGAATCACTACACTGTAACAGACCAGACCAGGAACTCCAATCACTACACTGTAACAGACCAGACCAGGACCTCCAATCACTACACTGTAACAGACCAGGACCTCCAATCACTACTCTGTAACAGACCAGACCAGGACCTCCAATCACTACACTGTAACAGACCAGACCAGGACCCCAATCACTACACTGTAACAGAACAGACCGGGACCTCAAATCACTACACTGTAACAGACCAGACCAGGACCTCCAATCACTACACTGTAACAGACCAGA
>NW_018461039.1:0-483 GCF_002113885.1 Mizuhopecten yessoensis
AAGTTGAGATAGGAACTGAAAATACAAAAATAATATTGTGTAAAACCGGCATGGTTGAGGATAATTTTGCATGATACAGGCATTCATATTGACCGTGAAATTCATAAAAAATCATATCAAATATAGAACAAGTTTAACTTTTCTTGACAATTTCAATTAAACATATATCTCAAATGTAAAAAGATCATTTTGACCTTGCCATTGACTCATGACTTCACTAATTGAAACATTAATATTATCCGAAAGTGATGCTTATAGTTTTTTCCATTAATTCCCTTAAATAATAATGTAAGAAATAAGACTAATCAAAATTAAGAGGGTTATTCCATGTAAGATTAAATTTGAACATGGAAGGGTCAATTTCATTTTTGGGGGGTCAATGCCGCATATGGCCCCCTCCAGGATTAGCCTGTCTCCTAAATGTATTGCATGCAATTGTATCTCAATATTTATAATATAATATTTATGGTTATACACCAAAAT
>NW_018461040.1:0-483 GCF_002113885.1 Mizuhopecten yessoensis
TTAAGGACTAGAACTGGGATCTATTCCCTTGATACTGGAATTGTATTATAAGGTTGTTGTATACTAAGAATAGGGACTAGAACTGGGATCTATTCCGGGACACTTGTATTGTAGAATAGGCGTGTTGTATACGATGATTAAGGACTAGAACTGGGATCTATTCCCTTGATACTGGAATTGCAGCATAAGGTTGTTGTATACTAAGAATAGGGACTAGAACTGGGATCTATTAACTTAACACTGGCATTGTAGGAATAACGTTGTTGTATACTAAGAATAGGGACTAGAGCTGGGATCTATTCCTGGACACTTGTATTGTAGAATAGGCGCGTTGTATACGTTGATTAGGGACTAGAACTGGGATCTATTCCTGGACACTTGTATTGTAGAATAGGCGTGTTGTATACGTTGATTAGGGACTAGAATTGGGATCTATTAACTTAACACTGGTATTGTAGGAATAACGTTGTTGTATACTATGAT
>NW_018461041.1:0-483 GCF_002113885.1 Mizuhopecten yessoensis
TGACCCTTTTTAGCTGACCAATTAGTACTCCTTAGCGTCCTTAGCTTAGCTAGCGCGCATTATGTTGTTTGCTTGCAAAGATGTGTCATTCAAATGGATCATAAATACCATACAAAAACAGTTCAATGCTTAATTGAGTAACAATACTGACAACAAATCAATTTTGAAAGATAATAATCAATTACATACCAAAGGTATGTGAATTGAGGCTTATGTACTTGTACATAAGCCAGGTTTAAATTAGTCATTTATTATGTCAAAAAGATGCTACAATGTGTAATGTGTAATATTTTGGTCACAGCAAAGACATTAAACATCAAATAGACATGTACTTTTGCAGAATCAAAGATCATTTTATGTCGTCAAACATTACTCAATAGTCATTAAATATTCACANCTATTTTGTTCATTTTTGGGAAAGTCAGGTTTAGATTCACTTTTTTATTTTAAGCCTGATTCATAGTGCTGGGACAGAAGTTTATG
>NW_018461042.1:0-483 GCF_002113885.1 Mizuhopecten yessoensis
TGTTATCTCACTAGTCATGATTAATGTCACAGTCTACACAGTTGTAAACTTACTAATCATGTTTAATGTCACAGTCTACACAGTTGTTATCTTACTAGTTATGTTTAAAGACACAGTCTACACAGTTGTTATCTCACTAGTCATGATTAATGTCACAGTCTACACAGTTGTAAACTTACTAATCATGTTTAATGTGACAGTCTACACAGTTGTTATCTTACTAGTCATGTTTAAAGACACAGTCTACACAGTTGTTATCTCACTAGTCATGATTAATGTCAGTCTAAACAGTTGTTATCTTACTAGTCATGTTTATTGTCACAGTCTACACAGTTGTTATCTTTCTAGTGATGTTTAATGTCAAAGTGTAATGAGTTGTTATCTTATTACTCATGTTTAATGGCACAGTCTACATAGTTGTTATCTCACTAGTCATGATTAATGGCACAGCCTACTTAGTTGTTATCTCACTAGTCATGTTTA
>NW_018461043.1:0-483 GCF_002113885.1 Mizuhopecten yessoensis
TCCCTACAGCTGTAAAGTTCATACAGATATGACTACATCTCTATAATAGTAACAAACATGACTATATCCCTACAGCTGTAAAGTTCATACAGATATGACAACATCTCTATGGTTGTAACAAACATGAATATATCCCTACAGCTGTAAAGTTCATACAGATATGACTACATCTCTATAGTTGTAACAAACATGACAACATCTCTATAGTTGTAACAAACATGACAACATCTCTATGGTTGTAACAAACTTGACTATATCCCTGCAGCTTTAAAGTTCATACAGATATGACTACATCTCTATAGTTGTAACAAACATGACAACATCTCTATAGTTGTAACAAACATGACTATATCCCTACAGCTGTAAAGTTCATACAGATATGACAACATCTCTATAGTTGTAACAAACATGACTATATCCCTANAAAAGTTCATACAGACATGACAACATCTCTATAGTTGTAACAAACATGACTATATCCCT
>NW_018461044.1:0-151 GCF_002113885.1 Mizuhopecten yessoensis
ATGGGGCCTACTGTTTACATTGTGTTGTTGGTGTGATGGGGCCTAGTCTTTACATTGTGTTGTTGGTGTGATGATGGCCTACTGTTTACATTGTGTTGTTGGTGTGATGGGGCCTACTGTTTACATTGTGTTGTTGGTGTGATGGGGCCTA
>NW_018461044.1:396-483 GCF_002113885.1 Mizuhopecten yessoensis
GGCCTACTGTTTACACTGTGTTGTTGGTGCGATGAGGGCCTACTGTTTACATTGTGTTGATGGTGAGATGATGGCCTACTGTTTACA
>NW_018461045.1:0-483 GCF_002113885.1 Mizuhopecten yessoensis
TCGTCATGTCCAGCAGTGTGTGTAGGGGCTATTATAGAATGATAGTATAGTGTCCTCGTCATGTCCAGCAGTGTGTGAAGGGGCTATTATAGAATGATAGAACAGTGTCCTCGTCATGTCCAGCAGTGTGTGAAGGGGCTATTGTAGAATGATAGAATAGTATCCTCGTCATGTCCAGCTGTGTGTGAAGGGGCTATTATAGAATGATAGAACAGTATCCTCGTCATGTCCAGCAGTGTGTGAAGGGGCTATTGTAGAATGATAGAATAGTATCCTCGTCATGTCCAGCAGTGTGTGTAGGGGCTATTATAGAATGATAGAACAGTATCCTCATCATGGGCAATAAGAAAATGACAAAAAAGAGATTATGAATTAGAGTAATGCCTCTTTTCTGGCAGGTTTACTTTTAAAACATACCTTGTTTCATACTACAATATGATAGTACCATAGTATCATACTATAATATCACAGTACCATAGTATC
>NW_018461046.1:0-483 GCF_002113885.1 Mizuhopecten yessoensis
AAAAAAAAAAGCCCAGGACCTTTACAGTGCTAAGCTGATGATTATTTACGAGTGTTACCTTCCGAGAACTATACATAGAATTATTGAAATATTCAGAATTTGATAAGGGGAGCAACTCTGAGCCATATTTTGTCTTTATCTTTTCTGTAGAAAGGAGGATACTCCAAGAGGTAACAAAAGAGAAATAGAACTCTTCTTTGAAATTATTTAATATTTACTGAAAAGGTGGGGCATCCTTGATGCTCCAGGGGTTACGCCCACGTACGTCCTTTGCATCCCTGGAATATGTATGACGAAATTCAGAGTGTGGCACGTTCTTGGTGAAAACAGAAGACTAGTTTGATCATTTGATGCATATCAAAAGAATCTTGCGGCTGCTTAACGGTGAAATTGACTCTCCTCTGAAATGTTCAAAGCACAGAAACTTCTGATTGTTCATTTTTTTTACCTGAGACCTATCAAATAGCTAGCCGCGTGCCTTAG
>NW_018461047.1:0-483 GCF_002113885.1 Mizuhopecten yessoensis
TCATTAGGGTGAGGATTGATAGACATACAGTCATAAAGGTGAGGACTGGTAGACATACAGTCATAAGAGTGAGGACTGATAGACATACAGTCATAAGGGTGAGGATTGATAGACTTACAGTCATAAGGGTGAGTATTGATAGACATACAGTCATAAGGGTGAGGACTGATAGACATACAGTCATAAGGGTGAGGACTGATAGACATACAGTCATAAGGGTGAGGATTNNNNTGATAGACATACAGTCATAAGGGTGAGGATTGATAGACATACAGTCATAAGGGTGAGGATTGATAGACATACAGTCATTAGGGTTACGATTGATAGACATACAGTCATAAGGGTGATGATTGATAGACATACAGTCATAAGGGTGAGAACTGATAGACATACAGTCATAAGGGTGAGGATTGATAGACATACAGTCAATAAGGTGATGATTGATAGACATACAGTCATAAGAGTGAGGATTGATAGACATAC
>NW_018461048.1:0-483 GCF_002113885.1 Mizuhopecten yessoensis
CACGTCATACTGGGAAGCATTATTGTATTAGATTAACAAACATTGAACCTGTATCATGTCATACTGGGAAGCATTATTGTATAACAGTAACAAACAGTGTACCTGTATCACATCATACTGGTTAGGATCGTTGTATAACAGTAACAAACATTGTACCTGTATCCCGTCATACTGGTTAGCATTATTGTATAACAGTAACAAACACTGTACCTGTATCACGTCATACTGGGAAGCATTATTGTATAACAGTAACAAACAGTGTACCTGTATCACATCATACTGGTTAGGATCGTTGTATAACAGTAACAAACATTGTACCTGTATCACGTCTTACTGGTTAGCATTATTGTATAACAGTAACAAACACTGTACCTGTATCACATCATACTGGGTAGGATCATTTATAACAGTAACAAACATTGTACCTGTATCACATCCTACTGGGTAGGATCATTGTATAACAGTAACAAACACTGTACCTGT
>NW_018461049.1:0-483 GCF_002113885.1 Mizuhopecten yessoensis
ACAGGTCAGGATTAAACAGACTATTACAAACTTACAGGTCAGGATTTAAAAGACTATTACAAACTTACAGGTCAGGATGAAACAGACTACTACAAACTTACAGGTCAGTATAGCTGAGGACATGATAAAACAGACTATTACAAGCTTACAGGTCAGTAAAACTGAGGACAGGATAATAGAGACTATTACAAACTTACAGGTCAGTAAAACTGAGGACAGGATAATAGAGACTATTACAAACTTACAGGTCAGTAAAACTGGGGACAGGATAATACAGACTATTACAAACTTACAGGTCAGCATAGTTGAGGACAGGATAAAACAGACTATTACAAACTTACAGGTCAGGATGAAACAGACTATTACAAACTTACAGGTCAGTGTAGCTGGGGACAGGATAAAACAGACTATTACAAACTTACAGGTCAGTGTAGCTGGGGACAGGATAAAACAGACTATTACAAACATACAGGTCAGTATAGC
>NW_018461050.1:0-483 GCF_002113885.1 Mizuhopecten yessoensis
CTCCTGATGAATAGAGGAATTCTCGCCAGTCTATACACTCCTGATAAATGGAGGAATTCTCACCCACCTATACACTCCTGATAAACAGTTGAATTATCACCAATCGATACACTCCTGATAAACAGGGGAATTATCACCCACCTATAAACTCCTGATAAAAAGTTGAATTATCACCAATCTATACCCTCCTGATAAACAGGTGAATTGTCACCCACCTATACACTTCTGATAAATAGTGGAATTATCACCCACCTATAAACTCCTGATAAAAAGTTGAATTATCACCAATCTATACAATCCTGAGAAATAGTTGAATTATCACCCACCTATAAACTCCTGATAAAAAGTTGAATTATCACCAATCTATACACTCCTGATAAATAGAGGAATTCTCACCAGTCTATACACTCCTGATCAATAGTGGAATTCTCACCAATATATACACTCCTGATAAATAGTGGAATTCTCACCCACCTATACACT
>NW_018461051.1:0-483 GCF_002113885.1 Mizuhopecten yessoensis
AGTAAAGAAATAAACTGGGTCCCAAAACTGACCCCTGGGGTAAATTACATATTTCTTGAAGTCCAATATTTAGTTGGAACTGTGTGGGCAGAGCTTTAGAAATGTGTGTGATTTGATCAAACTTTCAATGTTGTACTCTGTGGTTGTAAAGTTAGCCTGTGATTGTACACTGTACTGAGTGAGTTTTTGAAGTGAGTTTTGCATTACAATCTTTAAGCGATCAAGTTTTCAAATTTTGTAGGTATTGCCAAATGTTTGAACATTTGTCTTAAAGGGGGAGGAATGTAAAAGTGGAGATAATTTGGATACTTAACATTCAATATTTATGATTGACAGTTCACCACGTTTCATCGTCTATCTTGTTGTTTTCACATTCGGAACCTAGTTACTTAACCGGAAGTGTTCTGAGCAGCTTTTACATGACTATTGCACGTGCACGTGTTTCGGTCTATATAAAGCGGTGGTTTTGTATAGTTCGTCAGT
>NW_018461052.1:0-483 GCF_002113885.1 Mizuhopecten yessoensis
AGTCACAGCTCACTACGTATCTGTCAGGTTTTACTACTTACTCCGAAGTCACAGCTCACTACGTATCCGTCAGGTTTTACTACTTACTCCGGAGTCCCAGCTCACTACGTATCTGTCAGGTATTACTACTTTCTCCGGAGTAACAGCTCACTACGTATCTGTCAGGTATTACTATTTACTCCGGAGTCATAGCTAACTACGTATCTGTCAGGTATTACTACTTCCTCCGAAGTCACAGCTCACTACGTATCCGTCAGGTTTTACTACTTACTCAGGAGTCACAGCTCACTACGTATCTGTCATGTATTACTATTTACTCCGGAGTCATAGCTCACTACGTATCTGTCAGGTATTACTACTTACTCCGGAATGATAGCTAACTACGTATCTGTCAGGTATTACTACTTGCTCACTACGTATCTATCAGGTATTACTACCTACTCCGGAGTCAGAGCTCACTACGTATCTGTCAGGTATTACTAC
>NW_018461053.1:0-483 GCF_002113885.1 Mizuhopecten yessoensis
ACTTGTTCTGAATAACCAAAAGGCTCAGGATGTTGATATTTAGTTTGTAGCAAATGCTGGGATCAAGGACTACTATGTTTGTTAAAGTGAATGACTTTTGACTTATATTCAAGGTCACAGGGGTCAAATTTGTTTAAAATCTTTAAACAACCTCTTATGAATAACCATGGGTCCCAGGATGTTTATACTTTGCAAGTTGCATCCTGAGATGAAAGGCTATACAATGTGTTCAACATAATGACTTTGTTAGACTTTCAATCACAGGGGTGAAATGTTTTAAAAAAAATTAACAGGGTCTTTTGAACGAATTTTAATCATAAATACTGATATTTTGCCTGTAGCTTTATTTTAGATCACTTTTAAGGTTACAAGTGTGAGTTTTATCCCAGGTGAGCGATGCAGGCCCATTGGGCCTCTTGTTAGCTCACCTGGCCCAAATGGCTTTTTAGGTCACCTGAGACAAAGTCTCAAGTGACCTATTGC
>NW_018461054.1:0-483 GCF_002113885.1 Mizuhopecten yessoensis
TCTTCTGTCACTGTTGTCGTCCCTATATTCTGGTACCCTTCTGTCTCTGTTGTTCTTCCCTATATTCTGGTATCTCTTCTGTCTCTGTTGTCGTTCCCTATATTCTGGTATCTCGTCTGTCACTGTTGTCGTCCCTATATTCTGGTACCCTTCTGTCTCTGTTGTTCTTCCCTATATTCTGGTATCTCTTCTGTCTCTGTTGTCGTTCCCTATATTCTGATGTCTCTTCTGTCTCTGTTCTCGTTCCCTATATTCTGGTATCTCTTCTGTCGCTGTTGTCGTTCCCTATATTCTGGTATCTCTTCTGTCTCTGTTGTCGTTCCCTATATTCTGATATCTCTTCTGTCACTGCTGTCGTTCCCTATATTCTTGTATCTCTTCTCTCACTGTTGTCGTACCCTATATTCTGGTATCTCTTCTGTCACTGTTGACGTTCCAAATATTCTGGTATCTCTTCTGTCACTGTTGTCGTACCCTATATTC
>NW_018461055.1:0-290 GCF_002113885.1 Mizuhopecten yessoensis
CTGTTACCAGCTTTATTCCTTCTTAAAAATTGTACAATCTTCTGGTGATTTTTTCTTTTCTTTTTCTAGTACACCTAAATATACATAGGATAAAATAATAAAACCCTACTCCTAACAGTTCTATTGTACATACCATCTTCTATCTAACCACCATTGTCCCACTATCCAGCCATCAATAATCTTGTTGTCATATTATCCAGCCACCATTAGTCCAGTTGTCTCATATTCCAGGCACCATTAGTCCAGTTGTCCCACATTCCAGTCACCATTAGTCCAGTTGTCCCACATTC
>NW_018461055.1:417-483 GCF_002113885.1 Mizuhopecten yessoensis
CACAATTAGTCCAGTTATCCCACATTACAGCCACAATTAGTCCAGTTGTCCAACATTACAGCCACA
>NW_018461056.1:0-483 GCF_002113885.1 Mizuhopecten yessoensis
TAAGTTAAAAAAGAACATAAGAGGCAGAGAAAATGTAAATATAAGAATTGAACTGTTTTTGTATGGGATTTATGATCTAGCATAGCGCGCGCGCATTATGTTGTTTGCTTTCAAAGCTGTGTCATTCAAATAGATCATAAATACCATACAAAAACAGTTCAATGCTTAAGCAATCGCAAGGAAGAGGGAGACAACAAAAAACGAAAACTACACTTATGATAAGTCATGGTCCTATTTTGTACTATGTAGACCGATACATAATTATGTAGCTTATAGCAGACATAATAGCATTCCTTTGTTAATTCAAATTACAAAACTGTTAATTAAAACAATAAAGATAGCCCAAATAATTCGGAATTCTTTTCTGTACCATAAGNCATAAGGAAGGGTAACTATTTTCTCAATTACACAACATACCCCTGCTTCAGCATCGTTCCTCGATATGTATATTTACAACATGACAAACAGGATCGGCATACTACT
>NW_018461057.1:0-483 GCF_002113885.1 Mizuhopecten yessoensis
CATCTAATCAGTAAATCTACACGACGCCTAAACACATCCCTTTTTATGAATTGATGAGATTAAAAGTATATTTTATGTTGGTGGTTTCTCACTTATCTTTTTTTTTTAATTTCTATATTTTCAAGGTGAAATTACGGGAATAGTCTTGAAAAATGGTTCTTCGACATCAACAATACATATGGATACGTCTAGTGGGTAGTTTATTTTTTTAGTCTCAAATTCTGAATTTGTTGCTAAAAAATATTTAATCAATTTGTCGAAAAATAATTGTCAACCCAAACTAAATTACGTACGTGTAATTGCTTGTTTTTATTTAAACTAGGCGTTAGCAAATGTCCAAAAGGAGATAAAATATGAAACTTGTGTTTGGAAAATATTGGATATGAATATCATCATATTTATTAAACAAGTGAAGTGATGTGTTTGCATAGAGTATTGTTCCTGTATTATCTTACAAATCCAACTAAAATGCTGCAAGCGAAT
>NW_018461058.1:0-483 GCF_002113885.1 Mizuhopecten yessoensis
TACGTGTATTGACAGTGCTTGATGATAATATTGTTTGTATCGAGGAACGTATATACGTGTATTGAATGTGTTGATGATAATATTGTTGGTATCGAGGTAGTTTATATACGTGTATTGACAGTGTTTGATGATAATAATGTGTGTATCGAGGTACGGTATATACGTGTTTTGACTTTGTTTTATGATAACATTGTTTATATCGAGGTACTGTATATACGTGTATTGATTGTGTTCATGATAACATTGTTAGTATATAGGTACGCTATATACGTGTATTGACTCTGTTTGATGATAATATTGTTTATTTCGAGGTACTGTATATACGTATAATGACTGTGTTGATTATAATATTGTTGGTATCGAGGTACTGTATATACGTGTATTGACTGTGTTAATGAAACTTTTGTTGGTATCGAGGTACGGTATATACGTGTATTAACTGTGTTGATGATAATATTGTTTGTATCGAGGTACTGTATATAC
>NW_018461059.1:0-483 GCF_002113885.1 Mizuhopecten yessoensis
TTCGTTACAATGTAACATATGTATGATATAGTAATACAATGATATCACATCGTTATAATGATATAACTTCGTTACAATGTAACATATGTATGATATAGTAATACAATGATATCACATCGTTATAGTGATATAACTTCGTTACAATGTAACATATGTATGATATAGGAATACAATGATATAACTTCGTTACAATGATATAACTTCGTTAATATGATATAACTTCGTTAAAATGATATAGCTTCGTTACAATGTAACATATGTATGATATAGGAATACAATGATATAACTTCGTTACAATGATATAACTTCGTTAATATGATGTAACTTCGTTAAAATGATATAACTTCGTTACAATGTAACATATGTATGATATAGTAATACAATGATATAACTTCGTTACAATGATATAACTTCGTTAATATGATATAACTTCGTTAAAATGATATAACTTCGTTACAATGTAACATATGTATGATATAGTAA
>NW_018461060.1:0-483 GCF_002113885.1 Mizuhopecten yessoensis
GGCTCAGTGCATGAGTACAACACCAGCTAAGGGGACATAGCATACTGGCTCAGTGCATGAGTACAACATGTACACCAGCCAAGGGGACATAGCATACAGGCTCAGTGCATGCAGTACAACACCAGCCAAGGGGACATAGCATACAGGCTCAGTGTATGAGTACAACATGTCCACCAGCCAAGGGGACATAGCATACAGGCTCAGTGCATGCAGTACAACACCAACCAAGGGGACATAGCATACAGGCTCAGCGCAGGGGTACAACACCAGCCAAGGGGACAAAGCATACAGGCTCAGTGCATGGGTACAACCCCAGCCAAGGGGACAAAGCATACAGGCTCAGTGCATGGGTACAACACCAGCCAAGGGGACATAGCATACAGGCTCAGTGCATGAGTACAACACCAGCTAAGGGGACATAGCATACAGGCTCAGTGTATGAGTACAACATGTACACCAGCCAAGGGGACATAGCATACAGGC
>NW_018461061.1:0-483 GCF_002113885.1 Mizuhopecten yessoensis
ATGTGTGTGATATTATCATGGACACAGTTGATATTCACATGTATGGTCAAGGACCCAACACAGTAAACATCACCATTATAATCACTATGTGTGTATTGTGTGTGATATTATCATGGACACAGTTGATATTCCCATGTATGATCAGGGACCCGACACAGTAAACATCACCATTATACTCACTATGTGTGTATTGTGTGTGATATTATCATGGACACAGTTGATATTCCCATGTATGATCAGGGACCCGACACAGTAAACATCACCATTATAGTCACTATATGTGCATTGTGTGTGATATTATCATAGCCATTATAGTCACTATATGTGCATTGTGTGTGATATTATCATGGACACAGTTGATAAACATCACCATTATAGTCACTATATGTGCATTGTGTGTGATATTATCATAGACATAGTTGATATTCACATGTATGATCAGGGACCCAACACAGTAAACATCACCATTATAGTCACTATGTG
>NW_018461062.1:0-167 GCF_002113885.1 Mizuhopecten yessoensis
TCGGGAAGTATCAGAGAGATCTTTCTCAAATTTTATATGTAGGTTTCTCTTTGTCCTGAGCTTTGCAGGGCAACTTTTGAGACTGATCGGATAAACAACATGGCCGACAGGCAGCCATCTTGGATTTTGATAGTGAAAGTTTGTTATCGCTATTTCTCAAGAAGTAC
>NW_018461062.1:189-483 GCF_002113885.1 Mizuhopecten yessoensis
TTTTGAGACTGATCGGATAAACAACATGGCCGACAGGCAGCCATCTTGGATTTTGATAGTGAAAGTTTGTTATCGCTATTTCTCAAGAAGTACCAGAGGGATCTTTCTCAAATTTTATCTGTAGGTTCCCCTTGGTCCTTAGCTGTGCAGGGCAACTTTTGAGACTGATCAGATAAACAACATGGCTGACAGGTAGTCATCTTGGATTTTGATAGTGTGGATTTGTTACCGCTATTTCTCCGGAAGAACTAGAGGGATCTTTCCCAAATTTTATATGTAGGTTCCCCTTGGTCC
>NW_018461063.1:0-483 GCF_002113885.1 Mizuhopecten yessoensis
CATGTAAGGTTTCTATGCACGAGTATATATTACAAACAAAGTAAATCTACTTTCTCATTATAAAATTGTATGCATGAGATGCTTGCACCAATTAAAAAAGAATTCAGAACGAATGTCACTTTCAAGTTTATTTTTATTGTATAAAGGAAACAGAAAAAGAAAAAGAAAATGTCACTGCGAGTACATGCACCAGAGTGTAACGATAACTACAGCCCGTGATATTCTTGTCAATCAACAACAGCGGAGCATCGACAAGAACATCAACCAATCACAGCGAGGGCCCACCTCTCTACCGCGCGTGATTGACAGGTATATCAACCAATGAAACGGCGCCATTTTCGTGTAAGATCAGTGCACAGAACTTATCTTAACGCATATTGTATATCAATTACACCATTCACACGGCGTCATATTTTATCTATAGATGTATTTGATAATGATTACTTATACTACTGGAACTATGAGTGAAATGTACTGATACCT
>NW_018461064.1:0-483 GCF_002113885.1 Mizuhopecten yessoensis
GAATATAACTCATAACAATCCGCTAAATAATCACAAAGGGATATACCTCATAACAATCTACTAAATAATCACAGAGGGATATAACTCATAACAATCCGCTAAATAATCACAAAGGGATATAACTCATAACAATCCGCTAAATAATCCCATAGGGATATAACTCATAACAATCCACTAAATAATCACAAAGGGATATAAATCATAACAATCCGCTAAATAATCACAAAGGGATAAAACTCATAACAATCCGCTAAATAATCACAAAGGGATATAACTCATAACAATCCGCTAAATAATCACAAAGGGATNGATATAACACATAACAATCCACTAAAAAATCACAAAAGGATATAACTCATAACAATCCAAAGGGATATAACTCATAACAGTCCACTAAATTATCACAAAGGGATATAACTCATAACAATCCGCTGAATCATCACAAAAGGATATAACTCATCACAATCCGCTAAATAATCACAA
>NW_018461065.1:0-483 GCF_002113885.1 Mizuhopecten yessoensis
ATAGGTCACACTATACAGACTTCAATAGACGTGTTATATAAATGTTGTGTATATAAATCTCACTATACATACATCAATAGACGTGTTATATAAGCCTGGTGTATATAGGTCACACTATACAGATTTCAATATACGTGTTATATAAGTGTGGTGTATATATAGATCAAACTATACATACCTCAATAGACGTATTATATAAGGGTGGTGTATATAGGTCACACTATACATACATCAATAGACGTGTTATATAAGGGGGGTGTATATAGGTCACACTATACAGACCTAAATAGACTTGTTATATATGGGTGGTGTATATAGATCACACTATACAGACTTTAATAGACGTGTTATATAAGGGTGGTGTATATAGATCACACTATACATACATCAACCGACGTGTTATATAAGGGTGGTGTATATAGGGCAAACTATACAGATTTCAATAGACATATTTTATAAGGGTGATGTATATAGATCACACTA
>NW_018461066.1:0-483 GCF_002113885.1 Mizuhopecten yessoensis
GCAGGTCCGTCAGGTCGTATCCCTGAAATGATCAAATCTAGAACATGCCCCGCGCCGGTAGTCGGATGATTTTGTTGTGTCTAATACGGATGACTGCTGTCTTTGTGTACCGATAAACTCAATATCATTGTTCTTCAGGTTAAATCTACCACTGAACGAGTTATAAAGGCAAAGAATAGTTTCACTTTTTGTTTTTACATTTGGAGTATTCTCCCTTCTATATAGAAGATGAAGCATTTTTTTCTGACTCTGTGTAACTTCCACTGTCAGGATTTTCATACATTTTTTGGCCAATAACTGGACACTCTTTAAGATGAAATGCTTTAATTCTTAGATGGCAACATTGATAGTGCAAGCTTTGAAATATAAAGGTTCTAAGTTTGTTTGAATCTTCAAATGCTGAAAATTTCAATTTTTAAGAGGTTTTTTTATTCCATTAATTGTATTTTAACATGCATATATGTGATGTACCATGAATACTTG
>NW_018461067.1:0-483 GCF_002113885.1 Mizuhopecten yessoensis
ATGCAAAGATAAACAATTTGAGACTATCAGATACAGATCTCGGGGGGACAAACTTAGAAACAGAAAATCCTGGAATAGCAAAAAACAAGTCGGTGCCAGTGAATACTGATCACGAAGAGACAAATTTAGAAACAGAAAAACAGAAAACACCCACCGACCCGCAAAAAAGTACGGTACTGGAATCAACAGATGTTCCTCATATAAGTAATCCATGCTCTGTTGATAACCAGGAAACAACCGGAAAGTCGGAACTTATTTCGCCAATTTCACCAGAAATTTCAGTGTCTAAGACAGAAAATGATTTGGAGAAAAGTACAGAAAACATTCAGACAGATGAGTCCTCTGGCGCTACAAGTGTTGATGCAGAGATAAACAATTTGAGACTATCAGATACAGATCTCGGGGGGACAAACTTAGAAACAGAAACTCCTGGAATCCCAAAAAACAAGTCGGTGCCAGTGAATACTGATCACGAAGAGACAA
>NW_018461068.1:0-483 GCF_002113885.1 Mizuhopecten yessoensis
CGTGTTTAGTTATTTAGTTAGTACTGTGAGGACAATCTACGGTTAAGTTGTTTAGTTATTTAATTAGTACTGTGAGGACAGTCTACGGTTAAATTGTTCAGTTATTTAGTTAGTACTGTGAGGACAATCTACTGTTAGCATGTTTAGTTATTAAGTTAGTATTGTGAGGACAATCTACGGTTAGCATGTTTAGTTATTAAGTTAGTATTGTGAGGACAATCTACGCATAGCTTGTTTAGTTATTTGGTTAGTATTGTGAGGACAGTCTACGGTTAACTTGTAAAGTTATTAAGTTAGTATTGTGAAGACAATCTACGGGTAACTTGTAAAGTTATTTAGTTAGTCTTGTGAGGACAATCTACGATTAGCTTGTTTAGTTATTTAGATAGTATTGTGAGAACAATCTACGGTTAACTTGTAAAGTTATTAAGTTAGTATTGTGAAGACAATCTACGCTTATCGTGTTTAGTTATTTAGTTAGTA
>NW_018461069.1:0-210 GCF_002113885.1 Mizuhopecten yessoensis
ATCAGGGACATGTACTCTATACAACAATCAATATGGGTCATCAGGACACATACTCTATACAATAATCAATATTGGACATCAGGGACATGTACTCTATACAAAAATTAATATGGGACATCAGGGACATGTACTCTATACAAAAATCAAAATGGGACATCAGGAACATGTACTCTATACAACAATCAATATTGGACATCAGGCACATGTACT
>NW_018461069.1:350-483 GCF_002113885.1 Mizuhopecten yessoensis
CAATCAATATGGGACATCAGGGACATGTACTCTATACAACAATCAATATTGGACATCAGGGACATGTACTTTATACAACAATCAATAATGGACATCAGGGACATGTACTCTATACAACAATCAATATGGGACA
>NW_018461070.1:0-483 GCF_002113885.1 Mizuhopecten yessoensis
ATATCGCTATCAGTGTTGTATGGGAACACTTTGTAGTAGGTTATACCGCTATCAGTGTTGTATTGGAACACTTTGTAGTAGGTTATATCGCTATCAGTGTTGTATGGGAACACTTTGTAGTAGGTTATATCGCTATCAGTGTTGTAGGGGAACACTTTGTAGTAGGTTATATCNGGTTATATCGCTATCAGTGTTGTAGGGGAACACTTTGTAGTAGGTTATATCGCTATCAGTGTTGTAGGGGAACACTTTGTAGTAGGTTATATCGCTATCAGTGTTGTAGGGGAACACTTTGTAGTAGGTTATATCGCTATCAGTGTTGTAGGGGAACACTTTGTAGTAGGTTATATCGCTATCAGTGTTGTAGGGGAACACTTTGTAGTAGGTTATATCGTTATCAGTGTTGTATGGGACCACTTTGTAGTAGGTTATATCGCAATCAGTGTTGTAGGGGAACACTTTGTAGTAGGTTATATATCGCTA
>NW_018461071.1:0-483 GCF_002113885.1 Mizuhopecten yessoensis
TGATTTAGGCCAGTAGGTTACCACTGTGTTATAACCACACATCATCTTAAGGCCAGTAAATTAACAATGTGTTATTACCACACATCATGTTTTAGGACAGTAGATTAACACTGTGTTATTTCCACACATCATGTTTTAGGCCAGTAGATTAACACTGTGGTATTACCACACATCATGTTTAGACCAGTAGATTAACACTGTGTTATTACCACACATCATGATTTAGGTCATTAGATTAACACTGTGTTATTACCACACATCATGATTTAGGCCAGTAGATTAACACTGTGTCATTTTCTCACATCATGATTTAGGCCAGTAGATTACCACTGTGTTATTACCACACATCATGTTTTAGGCCAGTAGATTACCACCGTGTCATTACCACACATCANTCTAGTAGAATAACACTGTGTAATTACCACACATCATGTTTTGGGCCAGTAGATTTCCACTGTGTCATTACCACACATCATGTTTAGG
>NW_018461072.1:0-483 GCF_002113885.1 Mizuhopecten yessoensis
ATGTTAATTAAATTAATTTCAATAGATGGACAACCTTCTTTTATATAATGAATTTCACAGTCATTGACCGAACATGGAGTATAAAATGGGTGACAAAATTTCACCCTGAAATAGACCGATTGTATTTGAAAAAAAATCTGAATACAAACCATTGTGCTTTACACATGACTTAACTGAACTGTACAACGATTGAATTATACGTAACATTTTCCCTCTAACACCCTGCTTAATCAATTTGCACCACATATGAGATCTGTCGATTAAGTCAAAAGCTTTCTTGTAATCAACAAAGCAACAGTAAAGTCTACCACCTTTTTTACTTAAATATCTATTAATTAAAGTCTGAAGTACAAATATTGCATCAACGGTTGAATGTCCGGGTCTAAAACCAAATTGAGCATCTGTTATTATATTATTTTTAACATCCCAATTAACTAGTCATTCAAAATGGAGGTAAACAACTTCCCCATGCAACTGACTAGA
>NW_018461073.1:0-483 GCF_002113885.1 Mizuhopecten yessoensis
CAAGGTACTACACTTTAAGTTGATTTTAATATTCTTATGTTTTTTTCTGTATGTTATTACCCTCTCCGTAACATATTGGATGAAGTTGCTAAGTGTTTAAATTAAATCAGTTGATGATTTTCTATATATGTAGCAACAGTGAGCTTGGCCTTGACCTTGGAACCCTGAAACACAGCAATGTCCGAAGTATACTCATACGTGACCTTTGCATAAAGTTTGACCAAAATCCATGAACGAATGAAGTTGCTAAGTGTTTAAATTGAATCAGTTGTTGATTTTCTATATATAGCAAGTGACCTTGGCCTTGACATTGGAACCCTGAAACACAAGGGTATACCCATATCTGACCTATGTATAACGGTTGATCAAAATCCGTGAAAGAATGAAGTTGCTAAGTGTTTAAATATAATCAGTTGATGATTTTCTATGTATAGCAAATGTGACCTTGACCTTGATCTTGGATCCCTGAAATACAACAATTTA
>NW_018461074.1:0-483 GCF_002113885.1 Mizuhopecten yessoensis
CATCTTGTGTGACCATTATGATGTACACATCTTTGTTCTATCTTGTGTGACAATTATAACATACAAATTTTTGTTCCATGTTGTGCGACATTTATAACATACAAATCTTTGTTCCATGTTGTGTGACATTTATAACATACACACTTTTGTTCCATGTTGTGTGACATTTATAACATACATATCTTTGTTCCATGTTGTGTGACATTTATAACATACAAATTTTTGTTCCATGTTGTGTGACATTTATAACATACAAATCTTTGTTCCATCTTGTGTCACTATTATGACATACATATTTTTGTTGTTCCATGTTGTGTGGCCATTATGTCATACATATCTTTGTTCCAAATTGTGTGATCATTATTACNGGTCCAAGTTGGGTGACCATTATTACAAACACATCTTTGTTCCATCTTATATGACCATTATGACGTACATATCTTTGGTCCAAGTTGTGTGATCATTATTACATACACATCTTTG
>NW_018461075.1:0-483 GCF_002113885.1 Mizuhopecten yessoensis
GTGTCATTTACCCTACCACTGCACGTGTCATTTACCTTACCACAGTTTGTGACATTTAACCTACCACAGTTTGTGTCATTTACCCTACCACTGCATGTGTCATTTACCCTACCAGAGCATGTGTCGTTTATCCTACCCCAACATGTTTCATTTACCTTACAACAGCTTGTGCCATTCACCCTACCACAGCTTGTGTCATATACCCTACCACATCTTGAGTCATTTACACTACCACCGCATGTGTTATTTACCTTACCACAGCTTGTGACATTTACACTACCACAGCTTGTGTCATATTCCCTACCACATCTTGAGTCATTTACACTACCACAGCTTGTGTCCTTTACCCTACCAGAGCATGTGTCATTTATCCTACCCCAGCATGTTTCATTTACCTTACAAAAGCTTGTGCCATTCACCCTACCACAGCTTGTGTCTTATACCCTACCACTGCTTGTGTCATTTACCTTACCACAGCTTGTG
>NW_018461076.1:0-483 GCF_002113885.1 Mizuhopecten yessoensis
TTCAAACTTAAAGTCAAGTTCTAAGGGGCCGATTTAACTTCAACCATTTAGGAATGAACGACCCATGGTACTGACAAAGTGTTGTTAATTTTTCGGGTCCGTCAGAAATCGAAAATGCACAAATTAGGAAATAAGACAACTCGTCCTGTTATGCAACATAATCTCATATATGATGTTGTGGGACGAGTTGTCTAACATATTTGTTTTAGTTATTTCCTCAAATAATTTCATCGTGCATTCGAGAGGTCTCTTTGTTATTAATGATGGTACATGTTTATATGCATCATGTTTATACCACTACCTACCAGGTACTTGAATTCTGCCTGATTAAATTTTCGCTTTAGTCCGCTTGTTTCTTTTGAGTGTTATTTGGTAAAATGACTCGACCGACATCCGGGCGTTTATTCCAGTTCTTCCGGTTTGGTAAGTTTACAACGCTTTCAGAATGTTGTAAAGAAATCATTTTTTCACACACATTTTAAT
>NW_018461077.1:0-483 GCF_002113885.1 Mizuhopecten yessoensis
GTTATTCCTACAATACCAGTGTCAATTGAATAAATCCCAGTTCTAATCCCTATTCTTAGTATACAACACACTTATTCTACAATACCAGTGTCAAGTGAATAGATCCCAGTTCTAGTCACCTAATCATAGTATACAACAACCTTATTCTACAATACCAGTGTCAAGTGAATAGATCCCAGTTCTAGTCCCTAATCATAGTATATAACACGCTTATTCTACAATACAAGTGTCCAGGAATTAATATCAGTTCTAGTCCTTAATCATAGTATACAACAACGTTATTCCTACAATACCAGTGTCAATTGAATAGATCCCAGTTCTAGTCCCTAATCATAGTATANATATAACACGCTTATTCCACAATACAAGTGTCCAGGGAATAGATCCCAGTTCTGGTCCCTAATCATAGTATACAACAACCTTATTCTACAAAACCATTGTCCAGGGAATAGATCCCAGTTCTAGTCCCTAATCATAGTATAT
>NW_018461078.1:0-483 GCF_002113885.1 Mizuhopecten yessoensis
CATGATACTGGCATTCATATATTGACTGTGACATTCATAAAAATCGTATGATATATAGAAGCAAGTTTAATTTTTTTTGACAATTTCAATTAAATATTTATCACAAAAGTAAAAAGATCATTTTGACCTTGCCATTGACTCATGACTTCATCTCCTCACTAATTGAAACATTAATATTATCCGAAAGTGATGCCTATGTGGTTTTCTTTTCATTAATTCCCTTAAACCATAATATAAGAAATAAGAATTATCAAAATTTAGAAGGGCTTTTCTATGTGAAATTAAAAGAAAATTTGAACATGGAAGGGTCAATTTCATTTTTGAAGGGTCAATGACCCCATATGGCCCAGGATTATTCCTGTGTACTAAATGTTTTACCTGCAAATTGTATCTTATCTCAATATTTATAATAAAATATTTATGGTTATACACCAAAATTTTGTAACTCAAAATAAGGGTGGGGGAGAAGACGAATTGTATGAA
>NW_018461079.1:0-483 GCF_002113885.1 Mizuhopecten yessoensis
CGGTTTCATTTCGTCTTCTTTTCTCTTTCATTTGCTGCAGAGGATTACCGTAAGTATATATTTCGACATATTTCTTTATTACAAATACAAGTGAGGGGGATTTTGATATTATCAATGATACTCTGACTGTAAGTGTCTTTTTGTAGATTACACAAATTCTATATGCCATAATCGTGTATATTTTTAATTTTGTGCAAATTTGGTTAACGTCGTCTTGAAGTAAGAATACTAAAAATATGTTGTTGATAAATCAGGGTTTTTCGTTGACTAAAAAGTATACGTTGGGATACGATGAAAGAAATTTCAGTAAATAATTTTCTACCGTTTCCGCTGTGTTAACGTTCTGATTTATTTGGAAGCAACATATGCGGTTTCATTTCGTCTTCTTTTCTCTTTCATTTGCTGCAGGGTGTGGACGTAAGTATATATTTCGATATATTTTTTTATTACAAATACAAGTGAGGGGGATTTTGATATTATCAA
>NW_018461080.1:0-483 GCF_002113885.1 Mizuhopecten yessoensis
TACGACACACTTAACAGTAGTGATATGGTGTACTATTACACAAACCTGATTACGACACACTTAGCAGTAGTGATGTGTTGTACTGTTACACAAACATAATTACGACACACTTAGCAGTAGTGATATGTTGTACTGTTACACAAACATAATTACGACACACTTAGCAGTAGTGATATGTTGTTCTGTTACATAAACATGATTACGACACACTTAGCAGTAGTGATATGTTGTACTGTTACACAAACATGATTACGACACACTTAACAGTAGTGATATGTTGTACTGTTACACAAACATAATTACGACACACTTAGCAGNCAAACATGATTACGACACACTTAACAGTAGTGATATGTTGTACTGTTACTCAAACATAATTACGACACACTTAGCAGTAGTTTGATATGTTGTACTGTTACACAAACATAATTACGACAAACTTAGCAGTAGTGACATGTTGTACTGTTACACAAACATGATTAC
>NW_018461081.1:0-483 GCF_002113885.1 Mizuhopecten yessoensis
AGGTAACTATATGAAGACATTGTGATATTATACAGGAATATGTAGATAACTATATGAAGACATTGTGATATTATTCATGAATATGTAGGTAACTATATGAAGACATTGTGATATTATACGGGGATATGTAGGTAACTTTATGAAGACATTGTGATATTATACAGGAATATGTAGATAACTATATGAAGATATTGTGATATTATTCATGAATATGTAGGTAACTATATGAAGACATTGTAATATTATACGGGAATATGTAGGTAACTTTATGAAGTCATTGTGATATTATACAGGAATATGTAGGTAACTATATGAAGACATTGTGATATTATACAGATATATGTAGGTAACTATATGAAGACATTGTGATATAATACAGGAAAATGTAGGTAACTTTATGAAGACATTGTGATGTAATACAGGAATATGTAGGTACATGTAACTATATGAAGACATTGTGATATTATACAGGAATATGTAGGT
>NW_018461082.1:0-483 GCF_002113885.1 Mizuhopecten yessoensis
TATTTTATAAACATTTCATTTACATTTATTCATGTAGCTAAATCCAACTATAGCCAACCTTATATATATTGCTAAACATAACAATACGTATGTGTCGACAAAAAAGGTCAAGTATATGCGTATAACGAAATTGAGGAAAATTAGTGCAAGGATGCAAAACAAAAAACTGTGTTTGATTGCGAATTCGAGATTTTAGTTTTGAACTTGAACAGGAAGGACATGTTTTGCAAACAGGTATGTGTAGGAAACACAAAGCAATTACTTACAGACTGTCATTGTATCCAGTCAAAACCAGGCAGATATATGAAACGAAAGAAAAGAGCAAACACATGAATCATTATTAACATTATATATCACTTTAGTATTCATTCACATTTTGGATACATCCATTGAAAAAAACAGTTTACAAATTAGTACATTTCAGGTAATGTGGAGGAGTTTTGGAAAGAAGCATTAAGCGTACAATATAACCATAATGAATCA
>NW_018461083.1:0-483 GCF_002113885.1 Mizuhopecten yessoensis
ATGTTTTGGTTAATACTTTCGAAATATCTGTTGCAGCACAAATCGGTTTATTAGCGTTAAATTAGGCCCTGTCCGCCTTTTGGGGCATCTCGGTAGATTTTAGACACTTTCACCCATTTGTCAGTTGATGTCACAAATGATTCCAAAACGAGTGGAATAGACAAAGGGTGCGACGAGTGTTGACTTGGTTTAATTTGCTTCAACGATTAATGGATTTCTCAATAAAGGTGTTTCATTACTTAATACTTCAATTCCTACTTAAGTTGGACTCAATGCAACTACCAAATGTAACCTGTTTCATTTGCCGATGAATTTGACAAGATTAACCTTGCGTGTGCGTATGATTTTGCAAAGGGATTAACTATTGACATGTTTAAACAAAGATAAACTTGATGAGATTTTACATTTTTTATTGAAGCAACACAAGAAATTGTTCACACAACCAAAAACGATCAATCAGCAAAATATTATCAGCTCATGGTT
>NW_018461084.1:0-483 GCF_002113885.1 Mizuhopecten yessoensis
TGAAACGCTTCCTGGCAAACGTCGATCGCATGGTGACTCCTAAACGTCAGAAGAAGTTTGATTACGTTCGTTTGTTTTCCTGGGAGAATATCAAAAGGTGTATTCCGTTTAAACGTTTGAAAAAGAACCGAAAAAGGTATAAATATACTAGTTTCGGTCAGTTCTCAGAAATCATCGGAATATTTTTCATGTTAGGATGACGTATGCTACGTCAAACATAGAAAAACACGCTAGAGAATTGGAGTTTTTGTGTCGCGCTAAACCTACCGTCAGAAAAGCGGTCGTAGAAAAACCGGACAGAAATTTAATTAATTGCATCTGTGAATGCTCAAAAAACATCCTGCTAGGAAACGTACACTGTACGAGGAAACAACGTTCTGCTCTTAAACGACATAAATCGGAACTCAGGAAGATCTTAAGAAAAAAACTAGCTATAACTAAAAAGAAGAAAATCATTCAAAAGGGTGGATTTCTCACGGCTCT
>NW_018461085.1:0-483 GCF_002113885.1 Mizuhopecten yessoensis
ACAGTGTATAAGGATGGTAACTTAGTGAACAGTTATATGGACAGTATATAGGAATGGTCACTTAGTGAACATTTATATGGACAGTGTTTAAGGATGGTAACTTAGTGAACAGTTATATGGACAGTGTATAGGAATGGTCACTTAGTGAACAGTTATATGGACAGTGTATAAGGATGGCCACTTACCGAACAGTTATATTGACAGTGTATAAGAATGGTCACTTACCGAACAGTTATATGGACAGTGGATAAGGATGGTCACTTACCGAACAGTTATATGGACAGTGAATAAGAATGGTCACTTACCGAACAGTTATATGGACAGTGTATTAGTATGGTAACTTACCGAACAGTTATATGGACAGTGTATAAGGATGGTCACTTACCGAACAGTTATATTGACAGTGTATAAGAATGGTCACTTACCGAACAGTTATAAGGACAGTGTATCAGAATGGTCACTTACCGAACAGTTATATGGACA
>NW_018461086.1:0-483 GCF_002113885.1 Mizuhopecten yessoensis
ATTTATAGTATACAGCTACATAAAGGGGACAGTAATCAATAGCCTTTACATAATTCACAATTTACTGTATACAGCTACATAAAGGGGACAGTAATCAATAGCCTCTAATGAAGTCACAGTTTATAGTATACAGCTACATAAAGTGGACAGAAATCAATAGCCTCTAATCAAGTGACAATTTAAAGTATACAGCTACATAAAGGGGACAGAAATCAATAGCCTCTAATCAAGTTATAAATTATAGTATACAGCTACATAAAGGGGACAGTAATCAATAGCCTTTACATAATTCACAATTTATAGCATACAGCTACATAAAGGGGACAGTAATCAATAGCCTCTAATCAAGTCACAATTTATAGTATACAGCTACATAATGGGAACAGTAATCAATAGCTTCTAATCAAGTCACAATTTATAGTATACAGCTACAAAATTGGGACAGTAATCAATAGCCTCTAATCAAGTCACAATTTATAGTAT
>NW_018461087.1:0-483 GCF_002113885.1 Mizuhopecten yessoensis
GTTTGCACCCTGTATTCATGTAGCGAGTAATTGTTGCATGTTTGTGTAAATGTGTATTTAATGATTTGTACTGTCTAAGTGCATAATATAATTGTATCCCATCCTCCCCGTACAATTTGGTAAACGCTTGTGTTAACTAAACGTTAAAGATGACATCCAAAATTAGCAAAAAGAAATAAATAATCTACATACTACTGCTATCAAACTGAATTTATATTGTACCTGTTGATTTTAAATAAAGTAACAATTAAANCTTCTAGTGGTATATTTCATTGAAATATTTTGGAAGTGAAGTAATAAATTTAAAAAAAAAATACATTGCTATTGATAAAAAAATGTATATAATAAAAACAAACAAAAACAAAACAAAATATGATATTAGTTGACTAAAGTACAGTGGATTTCTGTTTATTTTATAACCCATTCGTCTAAGAAAGCCATGCAGTTAACCGCAATAACTACACTATTTTAAATGGAAATAAA
>NW_018461088.1:0-483 GCF_002113885.1 Mizuhopecten yessoensis
GTTTTGTTATATAAGCCGCACGTCATCTTTGTATTTTCCTTTTTTTTCTGTGTATGTGTGTTTCTATTGGCCGCAGTGCCTCTGGCTCATTTTTCTGCATTCCACGTTGAAATTGAGTTGATTTTCCAACTCCTACCCAATTTCTTTATAATAAACTTCCGTGACTCATTATCAGTTTTAATTTATCCAGTCGTTGGTTTAAAACGTGTACAATTTGTTCAAGTCGTTTAATTTGTTCTCCAGGTTCTTTAAACGTCTCTTCAAAATGGCAAGAACCACAAAATTACCTTTCCCTTGTGTTTTTCAACATTTCTTTTCGCAGTTATGTGTTTTGTTGCCACAAGAGCGAGACGCGATTTTTTTTGCGACACTTTTTTAGTTATTTCCTTCATTTGCGTTATCTTTTTGGTGGTTATAATGATTTCTTTCAGGTTTTAGTATAGTCTTTTTTTTAAGGTATTTAGTTTTAAGTCGTCAATACTT
>NW_018461089.1:0-483 GCF_002113885.1 Mizuhopecten yessoensis
CCACGTCAGTATTTTTACATATTATATTGTTTAAACGAAACCGATCTTGCTAGCAACTTCTAAAGCATCAACATCAGCAGTAAGACGGATGAAAGCCTTTTTAGCACCCTTTGGGGTAATTAAAGTGTTGATTCTTACAGGATCAACTTGGTACATTCTCTTAACGGCATCCTTGATTTGCTTCTTGTTGGCCTTAACGTCGCAAATGAAGACAAGGGTGTTGTCATCTTCGATCTTCTTCATGGCAGATTCAGTCTTAAGTGGATATCTAAGAATGCTGTATTGGTCAACAGAGTTAACCTTTGGAACAGAAACTCTTGGGTACTTTGGCTTACGAGCAAGACGAAGAGTCTTTGGTCTTCTGAAACTAGTAGAAGTAATCATCTTCTTGGTAGCCTTAGCGTTAACTCCTTTAAGAGCAGCCTTCTTGGCGGCAGCAGCCTTGGAAGTGTCTTTAACCATGATGACGTGGTTCTCAATAAA
>NW_018461090.1:0-483 GCF_002113885.1 Mizuhopecten yessoensis
TATTCAAGTTTCAATTTTGACAACCTCATTATCAAATTAGCGGTCCTTTCCGTGACCACGCTCTCAACACAATGGAAAATGAAACAACGGAAAACAGTGGTGTTTTTGCGCCGGTAAATAGTTTCCGTATATTACTGTCAAAACGTCGATATCTCAACGGCTCGTGTTTTCTTTTGGTGACAAAGTCAAATCTGAGGAAATGTTCGGGTCCGCATAGTCACGTCATTAATAGAGGTTCTAGTTTAAGTGAAATAACGCAGATCAGAAAAAAATGATTAATAATTGAGAATATAATGTATGAATCACTTGAGCTAGACACTGTAATAATTAGTTTAAGTAAATGCTGTATTAAATAGTTTATACACAGAACATGTACTTACAACTTTTGACAATATATCAATTATACATAGTATAATTTGTGCGACATTAATACTTTGTTAACGATTATAAACAGTATTCGCTATTTAGACAAACACTGTATTA
>NW_018461091.1:0-483 GCF_002113885.1 Mizuhopecten yessoensis
CTGACAATTTTGCTCTATGTTCTAATCCAGACAATATATCAAATGTAGTTTATTTAAAAATGATAAATCATAAGTTGGTTGTACTTACCACATCTGCTGCTAGCCACTGAAAACATAAACGTTGTGAATTGCAAGTATTGTCTAGAACACTTCGATATATGACTAATGATAACACAAAAATACAAAATGTATAATTAAATGATCTAGATAATAAGGATAACCTATCATTCTCTGATATTCAAACAAAATTCACGACTACCCATTTTATGAAAGTAGTTCGAGACATACACGATGTTTCAATTTTATAAGCATGGCATCTATAGCAAACCGATTAAATAATAATTCAATCATACAATGTAATACATTTTTGCATAATGGCGAATTAAGTTCTGTGTTAATGATAAAGTATACGACCTTATTTGTAAAGCGTCTTAAATCACCAAACAATTGATATCCAGAAATTATTTCATAATGTTTTGAATG
>NW_018461092.1:0-483 GCF_002113885.1 Mizuhopecten yessoensis
TTTTTTTCAGGGGGTTTCAGAGCATGCCTGATCTCAACCCCACATGGAACAGACAAATGCTATGTACCCCGCATGGAACAGACAGTTTCTGTGACAGACATATCTGTTTCTCTGGTATACAGACAGAGCTGTATCATGCGCCATCTGTTGTTTATGTTAGAAGTTATAAATATAGGGTATATTCTTCTATTTGGGGTCTGTCTGTCTAAGAACCAATGAAACAGCAGCAAAACAGACAATTTATTTGTGTCATATGGGGTTTTCTACACTTCCTGTTTGTACTGAATCCAGGCTGATCTGAAAGGTAAGAGATCTTTTTTATCATTCTTAAATAATTCATTGTACCATGAATCATTAACACATTGGGGTTGATCTAAGGCAACAAAATTGTTCATTCTGTAGTGAACACCATCTTTCCAAAGTTGGCTGCCATTTACAAATATATCATTGTTCCCGCCATTTTGAATGTAAAATAAAAAAAAA
>NW_018461093.1:0-483 GCF_002113885.1 Mizuhopecten yessoensis
AAAATTCCTGGTATACAACAATAGTGTTACACCTCCGGACAACACATACATTCTGTTCTACATCATGCTTCCATGCTGGAACCTGGTTAGTCCCAAATTTTTATAGAGGCAATTTTTGTTAACCATCAGCTCCAGAATAAAAACATACTTCAGTTTCTAGAGACAACTTAGGATTGTTCTTTACAAATTTCAAAATTAATGCCAAAACTGTCAGTATGCACTTTAACGACAGAACTTTATAGAAGCCCAATTTGTAGTCTACACTCAAAATTTCTAGATCAAATTATTTTTTCTTAAAGCCAAATCAACAAACTGCTATTATCTGTTTGGCATTTTCTGCATTTGCATTTTCAATTAATTTGACACATCTTTCATCTGTATATTTTGGTAAAGAAATTTAATACAACTTTTCGCAAATCCATTTTCTTGAATTAATTAATTCACCCCTGAAGACACATTTTAACTCTTCCAATTCAAAGGCTG
>NW_018461094.1:0-483 GCF_002113885.1 Mizuhopecten yessoensis
ACCAATCTAGACACATGGACCCTGTACCACTATAGACACAGTGACCCTGTACCAATCTAGACACATTAACTTAGTACCAATCTAGACACATGGACCCTGTACCACTATAGACATATGGATCCTGTACCAATCTAGACACATGGACCCTGTATCACTATAGACACATTGACCCTGTACCACTATAGACACATGGACCTTGTACCAATCTAGACACCTGGACCCTGTACCACTAGATACCTGGACCCTGTACCACTAGACACATGGGCCCTGTACCACTTGACACATGGACCCTGTACCACTAGAAACCTGGACCCTGTACCACTATAGACACAAGGACCCTGTACCACTAGACACATGGACCCTGTTCCACTATAAACACATGGACCATGTACCACTTAACCAATATAGACACATGGTCCATATACCAATGTAGACACCTGGACCCTGTACCACTATACCAATATAGACACATGGACCCTGTAC
>NW_018461095.1:0-483 GCF_002113885.1 Mizuhopecten yessoensis
TAACAAGTTAATTGTTAAAAATTGAGTCTATTTGTAAAGAATGTTGTGTGAACGTATCAACTGTCGACCTCCACATGTACAGGAAGGACAGAATAATTACCAATGTGTTGCAATAGGGAAGTAGGTCACGTTTTAAGGTGTCAAAAAGGGGTAATGAAAGATGACAACCGGGTTTTTTCATGATAAAATCCGCATCACGATAGACCTTGTAAGTTGAGTTACTCCCCTTTACACTCGAAATGGAACAGCAAGCGCGCACGTGTTCCGAAAAAAACGATGAAGTGCTGAAATTAGTTAACTGAATCTTTGCGACAAAGCGTATTGCTTGACCCCACGTTTGGCCTGACAAAAGTTGTTACATACCTTAATGACGTCGTTAATCACGACAAGCGTAGACAGATGGCAGCCATTTTGTTTTAATCACAACCGTTATTTATGATACCCAACACATGAGAAACAATTGCACAAATGTTAAGGTAACCT
>NW_018461096.1:0-483 GCF_002113885.1 Mizuhopecten yessoensis
TGGCTTCACTGACACTTGATGTAACTGAACCCTTATTTTTCTGGCACCTGACTTAAAGAACATTCTGTAATATCTTACATGACTGTAATGCCTCCTAAAGACTGGTCTCTGATCTTAAACTCTGACTTTACCAACATTTAACTTTAAAGGACATAAACCTTTCTGATCAAAATGACTGTAACACCACACATGAGTTAGAACACTAGTTTTCTGGAAAGAGGGGTACTTACAGGTCGAAAAATATTTAACTAGTCCTTTGTGATTCTATTCTATTCAAGTGTTCAGAGGAGAAATTGTCTATTGTAAGTATTTCTTGGTGATTCTAGCACAATACTCAATATAGGAATTGTCATTGTAGGTACTCCTTCGTAATCCTGGATGAGGCTCATGAGAGGACTATACATACAGATGTGTTATTTGGTGTGGTCAAACAGGCACAGAAGAGGAGGAAGCTGAGAAACCTTCTCCCACTTAAGGTAGGTA
>NW_018461097.1:0-483 GCF_002113885.1 Mizuhopecten yessoensis
ATGTTACACTGTATACAGTACTATAATGTTACACTGTATACAGTATACACATCTCTTTGTGTACAGCACTAATGTTACCCTGTTTACAGTATAAACATCTGTATCTATACAGTACTAATGTTACACTGTTTACAGTATACACATCTGTGTGGGTACAGTACTAATGTTACACTGTATACAGTACTAATGTTACTCTGTATACAGTATACACATCTGTGTGTGTACAGCACTAATGTTACCCTGTATACAGTACACACATTTGTGCACACATCTGTGTGTGTACAGCACTAGTGTTACACTGTATACAGCGCTAATGTTACTCTGTATACAGTACTAATGTTACACTGTATGCAGTACTAATGTTACTCTGTATATAGTACTGATGTTACACTGTATACAGTATACACATCTCTGTGAGTACAGCACTATAATGTTACACTGTATACAGTACACACATCTGTGTGTGTACAGCACTAATGTTAC
>NW_018461098.1:0-483 GCF_002113885.1 Mizuhopecten yessoensis
TTCTTCTTGATATTACAGTGTATTTAAAATTCTGACTGTATAATAGCTCACTCCTTCCTCAAACAACAAAATTGAAAATAAACAAAATATGTATTACGGTACAAATGAAGTGTAAAAGTGGGAATAATAAATTTGGCTTATTTAGGTACAGTACTTGTATACTGTATTTAAAATGTATTTGGAAAGAAAGTATGATTTGTATTTTTTTGATATTGTGGTACAGTTGATTTCTTACATTTGTCCTATAGCATATGACTATAGTATAGGGTAGATGATTGTTTTATGGGGGTGGATGAATTTTTGTTTGCCTACAGTAAAATGTAGATGGTTATGTCATTGGGGTAGATGGTTATTTTATGGCGACATTAAAAGGTAGATGGTTATTTTATGGGGGTAGATAGGTGTTTTATGACTATAGTATATGGTAGATTGTTATTGTATGGGGATGGATAGGTATTTTATGGCTATAGTATAGGGTAGATG
>NW_018461099.1:0-483 GCF_002113885.1 Mizuhopecten yessoensis
GGATACATGGACATACCTTGTGTATACACACATGATACAGGAACAAACCTTGTATATACACACGGGATACAAGGATGTACCTTGTGTACACACAGGACACAGGGATATGTATCTTGCCTACACACTGGATACAGGGACTTACCTTGTGTACACACCAGATACAGGGACATATTTTGTGTACACACAGGATACAGGTACATACCTTGTGTAGACACTCAGGATAAAAGGACAAACTTTGTGTACACACAGGATATAGGTACATACCTTGTGTACACACACAGGATACAGTGACATATTTTGTGTACACACACAGGATACAGGGACATTCCTTGTGTATACACACAGGATACAGGGACAAACCTTGTGTGCACACACAGGATACAGGAACATACATTGTGTTCAAACAGGATACAGGGACATATTTTGTGTGCACACAGGATACAGGGACATACCTTATGTAGACACACAGGTTACAATGACAAA
>NW_018461100.1:0-483 GCF_002113885.1 Mizuhopecten yessoensis
AGCAATAATCAGAAAACAAACAAGGATTGCCTTCAGCCTCAGACTAGGCTAATTATAGAATATCCCAAACTTTAAATTGTAGCTTGCACGCAGGGTGTAATATAGAGCACCTAGCAATTAATTGGAAATAGATATATACTATTTCACTATTCTGTACCGGATTGCTGACATAGACCTGAGTTTCATAGATCCAGAATACTGTATGCATATATCCTAAAATGTGTATATAGAAATGTACACAAACACCATACTGAGCCAATGATAACGTCATACGAAACAATCATTCAAAAGTTCAAACAATGGGGTAACATTCTACAATTAACACAATAAACCTACACGGTAGATGCAGTGGGGATGGTTGAATTTGTCTGTAACCATTGCGAAACATGTGGGCTGCCTCGGTATCAAAAAATGTCCGCCTGTCAAGAGTCCAAGGGAAGGGAGACAACTCCAGAAAAAATGTATAAAGGGAGATAATGAGAC
>NW_018461101.1:0-483 GCF_002113885.1 Mizuhopecten yessoensis
ACTCTTTTCTGATGTTTGCTATTAATTAATACTTACTGTTAGCTTCATAAGATCCGATGTAAGGGGCAGGAGCTCTTGCTTGTTGAACTTTCTCTCCAAAAGATTTTGATGAGCAATTCCCGATATTGCGTCCGTGAAGTCACTCCTGTATAAATCTATGAATTCGCTTGCATCCTTTTTGGATGAATCTTCTTGTAGCCTTATGGCCTGTCCTCGTTTTATATTGGCCAATTTCATCAGAAGTTGACCAGCTTTCAAAGCAACTGAAGGATTTTTGAAGCACTCGGTTCCACTAAGACTTCTCTCTGTTGTATTCCCAGCCAATGCCTTCACAGCTCCAATGCAAGAGTCAAATGCATTTGGAACAAGAAATTCTACCATCTGTGCAGATTCCTTTCCAGATAAAGATCGAAGTTGTAACTTTAATCTCCCCATAATCCTTAGCTTTTCTCTTACTTGAGCAGATCTTCTGAATCCTAACTT
>NW_018461102.1:0-483 GCF_002113885.1 Mizuhopecten yessoensis
AACTAGTTTCGCCTCTTTTCGAGGCTTCATCAGGACATATTTTACACGTTTTAGTCCCCTGAAGTACTTTTTCCGGGGTTCAGAATTATTTGTGACGTATTAAATGGACAATCAGGTAAGGGCAGATAAGCCCTAAAGTTAACGTTATACTAACGGGATCATAGTTCATGAAGTATACATGTTGGTAATTAATAGTTAGCAATTAAAAATTCAAGTCCAATAAAATAATAAACATATTGATAATGAAAAAAATGTTTGTTGTTTATCCGTGGTGGTACATCACTGTATTTCATCTAGGCATATGGTGGCATCAGATGCGGATGCATAGGCCAGCTTCTTATAATCCACTATTTGTTCCGATGGTTCTCTGGAGATGATGCTTTTGACGGAAGTATTGTCGGAGGATTCATCAGACGAATCACTCAACATTAGGTCTTCCTTCAATAAGTCAATTGGACTAGTGTCTTCTGTTTCAGCTGGTTT
>NW_018461103.1:0-483 GCF_002113885.1 Mizuhopecten yessoensis
CTGTAGATCACGCCTCGATAGTGAATGATTACAAGGAGGAAAATGGATAATGGAATAAATTGTACAGGATGGCCAGCTTAGTCGCCTGATTTAAATATAAACAAAACGTGACTTAAGATCAAATGTGACCTAGATCCCACCGCCACAAACAACACTACCTGCGTCAAGCTTTTTGATGAAACTCACTGACTTTAACAAAACATTCCTGTAGGGTATAAGAAGGTTGTATGACACAATTCCAACCATAATTTTGAAGGTTATCATAAGAAAGGCAATTTGACCAAATATTGAGGTATTTTTTTTCTTCTATCGCCTTAAAATGCAAGTTTGAATCTACCGCTAGATATGTAAACAATGCAACGCCATCTTGGAAATGACGAATACTAATGTCACATGACTGTAGTGCCTATCAATTCCAAAGTTGTAGAAATCTCTGCTTCATCTCTTCCTTATATATTTCAGCATGGAGGACTCCATGGCTTC
>NW_018461104.1:0-483 GCF_002113885.1 Mizuhopecten yessoensis
AAAACAAAATCAACTCTTTGTATAAATATATCAGGTGACCGTTAATGCCCATGGGCCTTTTGTTTGTCTACAGATGATTATTTAAAAGTTCAAATAGCACAAGAAAATGTTATTTAAACTCAAGTGTCGGTGTTTTTTTATTACGTTTAAAAAAAAATGGCATGCGCGACGACTATGCATTCAGTTTTGGACTAGAGGAATAAATGCACACTATAGAAATACTTTTTGTTGTATAAATTCTAAAGGTCATTAGAAAATGTTAGTATGTGGACAAAAAAATATTCATTTGAAATGCATGATACTGCAAAATTCAAGCCGTGATCCAATTTGGGTCCCAACATTCGCAAAAAACGGAGACGCTGATGGGTGACTTCAGAGCATTCTATAAATATCTCAAGTGAGGTTCACATGCTAATTTAGTTTGTAAGAACACCCATTGATATTCTTCCTTTGATACAACCATAAATGGATATAATTCCTCCT
>NW_018461105.1:0-483 GCF_002113885.1 Mizuhopecten yessoensis
CCCTAACAAGGAAAAGTGACCTCAATTTCTTTCACAATCATGGAGGGACCTATGTATTGTGTATTCTCCTTAACCTTACTCTTATAAATATGGTTGTTCTTTGGAAGAATAAGGAGTTTGTCATCATGTGTGTGATCTATTCACTTGATACTGACTCCGCTAGAGGAATTTGCCTTAGCTCAATAGATAGGTCATCTCGTACTTAATCAGTCACAACTGTATTTTTTATATTTTTATTCAAAGGTAATTAAAAGATGATTTCTGTTCACCAACAGGTGTTATGTAAGGAGCGTTCCAAGCTACAGCCGAGTCAGGAGATACCGAAGGGTGTTCCCTACTACGTCCTTCATGTGAAGGCCCCGGTCATGGTACACAACTATCTGCCTTACGATATCCAGTTCTCATTAGAGGTGAGTACTGGAGTATACTAATAAGGGCTCACACTTGTATTTTAAAGATGAAAGAAACATCCACGAGTATGAT
>NW_018461106.1:0-483 GCF_002113885.1 Mizuhopecten yessoensis
CGAGTTCCCTTAACTGCCCGCCATGTTAGGGACCGATTAGATTGGACCCAAGCTCTCAGCACTGAGACTCTTCAGGAATGGGAACCGGTTTTTTAACTGACGAGTCCAGATTCTGTCTCGACTTCAGCGACAGGCGCGTTAGAGTATGGAGACAACCTGGTGAGAGGTTCCAGGCAGGTAACGTTATTGAACATGGCCGATATGGCGGAGGTTAAGTGATGGTGTGGGGAGGCATAAACCTTCGTGGGAAAACTGAACTCCGTGTCTTCCATAATGGTACCGTTACGGCCCGAATTTACTGCAATTCATCCTTAAGCAAGGCATATGGGTGACTGAGCAGTATCTACAGCAAGACACTATTCAACGAATGGATTGTCCAGCCCGCTCGCCGGATCTAAATCCCATCGAGCATGTGTAGGACATGATGCAGACAGCTCTCTCTCTCTACCAGAAATGTTCAGCCAAGAACGCTCCAGGAGCTGG
>NW_018461107.1:0-483 GCF_002113885.1 Mizuhopecten yessoensis
TATCGATTATTTATCTGAGAGAGAACACATCTTATGTATGTATTCTACAAATGATGCTCCTTTGACCGTGGTCATCTAAAAACAAACTTTTCTATTTTATTATTCCTGACGGGAAAATTAATAGTATGAATAGTTATGTCTTAGAACGTCTGCGTAAATTTAAGAAGATATAGTATTTGAATAAAAATGTTAACCTTGGGTCAATTTAACGATTATGGTCTCCATGATTTATAAAATGATTTTTGTACAAAAACGAATTAATTTCTGACATAAGAGTAACTTTTCTAAATACAATCCATAAATAGCAAAGGTTAAATGTTGGTGAAAATAGTCTAAAATCAGAATCGAATTTTTAATATATAATTTTGTGTACGATTTACCCATATAAACAGATTTACCATTGAACTTTACATTGAAAGAGATAAAGGCATACACTATGCTACTGTCTTGTGTAACTTTAAATACCTATACGCTTTAGTTTTT
>NW_018461108.1:0-483 GCF_002113885.1 Mizuhopecten yessoensis
TCTGGATCGCACTGCCATGCTAGGCAAGCGATCTGGCAGTTTTCCGGTTAAGTTCTTTAGAACTGTTTCTATTACCTTGTTTACTTTATTCAAACTGACATTGCACTCTCTCTTACTTCATTGATATATCTCCCATCTTCAAATGTGGCTATATTCTCACTCTCCAACAAAACATCAACCTGCTCTAAGTCTGAAATGCGGTGTTGGTAACGCTTGATCTTTTCCTGTAGCTCACCAATTTCTATATCATTACACATGGCCTGCTGTGATCGTCGTTTTTTTTTTTTTTTTTCAAACTACTTATTTCCTTTTGTAACTTATTGTTTGTCTGTTTTAAGGTTGTTAATTGTTTCACTGTATCTTCATTTTTCGCATTTCTTTCCCTTTCATCTAATAGTTCCTTTTTTAGTTATCATTTTTTTCCTTGAGTCTTTTTTGTCTTTTGTTTGTTTGTTTGTTTGTTTGTTTGATTTTGTTTAACGT
>NW_018461109.1:0-483 GCF_002113885.1 Mizuhopecten yessoensis
CGTCCTATTAACAGCTAATGTCATTTAAGGACGTGCCTCCTTGTGCGTTGTGTAAGCGTGCATGTGTGTATGTGTGCCGGAGACAAGGTATGTTGGTGTCTCACTGAAATACAACGCCAAAGGCACCCAGGATATCATTCCGCCCGGTCACATTATACTAACAACCAGTTGAACCATTTGTTGCCTTTATCATAATTATGAACGAATAACAACCACAATGTACAATTTAAAGGATTTTGGTCCTAGGTACAGAACCCTTTGCCTTCCTTACCAGGGCGAATATTCAACATTAAATCAGAAGTGAACTATTTGCAAGGCGCTAGGAAATGAAAGGTGTCCCCATGTAAAGGGCACGAAAGTAAATCCATAACTGTGCAGGACTGGACAGGGATTGCTGTTTAAATACTGAAAAACAACTCGACTGTCACCGTATGTTTAGTTAAACTCGACATATCACACTATCCGAAAGAACAGAAATTGTAA
>NW_018461110.1:0-483 GCF_002113885.1 Mizuhopecten yessoensis
AAATCAGTTTATGTAATAAAATAACAATGTAGAATGTAAAAAGCCGTTGATTTAGTGTCCATTGACATCCTAATTGATTGACCTATAGGTGGTTGTACTGTTGTACTGTTGTACTGACTGGGTCGTGGACTTTACCCGGTGTACCTGTATAGACGTACCTGTGTTTACCTATAAATACCTGTACCCTGTCATCAGTAACACACCTACGTTATGTGGCAGCTGCTGGAACAACATTTTCAATTTCAAATTTTCAAATCTGGATTTTAATCATTCGGAAAGGAAATTAATTATTCAAAAATATAACACTATGCCAGGTGTGAGTGTAAGTATAGTTCTGTACAGAAATGTGATATGTATAAACACATCTGTTTCTTTGGCCGAATTATGAATACTTCAACTCATTCACCCCTGAAATTTTATAATGAAGTACTCCAACCCTTAAATTGGAAGAGTTCAAATGTGTCTTCAGGGGTGAATGAGTTA
>NW_018461111.1:0-484 GCF_002113885.1 Mizuhopecten yessoensis
AACCATCAACAACGTTACATGTTTCACGGTGTTAAACATCTACAAAGTTACATGTATCACAGTGCACGGGTTTAACCGTCTACAACTTTAAAAGTATCACAGTGTTAAACCATCTACAACATAACATGTATCACTGTGTTAAACCGTCTACACCATTACATGTTTCACACTGTTAAACAGTCTACAACTTTACAGGTATCACCGGATTAAACATATACAACTTTACAGGTATCACCGTGTTATACCGTTTACAACGTTACATGTATCACAGTGTTAAACATCTACAACTTTACATGTATCACAGTATTAAACATCTACAACATTACATGCATCACAGTGTTATACCATCTACAACTTTACATGTATCACAGTGTTAAACCATCTACAACATTACATGGATCCCAGTGTTAAACAATCTATAACTTTATACGTATCACAATGTTAAACAGTCTAAAACTTTACAGCTATCACCGTATTAAACATC
>NW_018461112.1:0-484 GCF_002113885.1 Mizuhopecten yessoensis
ACTTGAACAGTTCACTCACACACGTTACGTATGTACTTGAACAGTCCCAACCACACAGGTTACGTCTGTACTTTAACAGTTCAACCACACAGGTTACGTCCGTACTTTAACAGTTCAACTACACACGTTACGTCTGTACTTGAACAGTTCACTTACAATCATTACGTCTGTACTTGAACAGTTCACTTAAAATCATTACGTCTGTACTTGAACAGTTCACTTAAAATCATTACGTCTGTACTTGAACAGTTCACTTACAATCATTACGTCTGTACTTGAACAGTTCACTTACAATCACAACGTATGTACTTGAACAATTCACTCACACACATTTGGGGTAACAGTTCACTTACACACGTTTCATCCGTACTTGAACAGTTCAACCACACACGTTACGTCCGTACTTTAACAGTCCACCCACAAAGGTTACATATGTACTTGAACAGTTCACTTACTCACGTTACGTCGTCTGTATTTGAACAGT
>NW_018461113.1:0-484 GCF_002113885.1 Mizuhopecten yessoensis
CCCTACCCCGGGTCTGTCGTCACGAGGCTAGTAGTCAGTGGAATGAACGCTACCCCGGGTCTGTCGTCGCGAGGCTAGTAGTCAGTGGAATGTACCCTCCCCCGGGTTTGTCGTCACGAGGCTAGTGGGCAATGGAATGTCCCCTACCCGTAGTCAGTGGAATGAACGCCACCCCGGGTCTGTCGTCGCGAGGCTAGTAGTCAGTGGAATGAACGCTACCCCGGATCTGTCGTCGCGAGGCTAGTAGTAAGTGGAATGTACCCTACCCCGGGTTTGTCGTCACGAGGCTAGTGGGCAATGGAATGTCCCCTACACCGGGTCTGTCGTCACGAGACTAGTAGTCAGTGGAATGAACGCCACCCCGGGTCTGTCGTCACGAGGCTAGTAGTCAGTGGAATGTACCCTACCCCGGGTTTGTCGTCACGAGGCTAGTGGTCAATGGAATGTCCCCTACCCCGGGTCTGTCGTCACGAGGCTAGTAGTC
>NW_018461114.1:0-484 GCF_002113885.1 Mizuhopecten yessoensis
AACAACATTAAATAATAACTCAGTTCCTTAACAACTCGTAATGATCAAATTTTTTCTTCATTTTTCACTTTTTGATCACAATGTTCAGATTGGTAATCTGACAGTTACTAAACATCTGAAACGATACGCTCTGTGCGGACGTCGTGTGCGGGTCATACATTTCACTAAACAGCTGATCCAGTTCAAGACCTTGTAGATCTGGCGGCAATTCCTGGTTGTTACCGGAAGGGCTAATACCAAAATCAGGACGTGTAGCTACCGTATTGGAAATAACTGGCGTCACATTCTGGTGTGACGGGGGTAGGGCAAGTCTTATATGGGGAGGCAGAACGGAAGGCACGTTCTCTTTTCCAGCAGTCGGAGAGATTCCACTCGCAATGGCCCTGCCCATGTTAGTTTTTTCATTGTCTGACACACGTTGGTACACAGCTAGAGATCTAGAAGAGATCGATTTATGGCCGGTGATTGCCATAATTTGTGACGC
>NW_018461115.1:0-484 GCF_002113885.1 Mizuhopecten yessoensis
AAACATGAAGTTCAGGATCTTAATTGTAAGAATCATCAAAAAAAACTATCAAAGTAATACGGAAAAGATGCATCAAGGACAAAAAAAATATTTTGAAATGTTCAAGCACTAAAGAAGAATCAAACATTTTTAATTAAACACATCAATGTTCAGCCAAAAGAACTTTCATTGTCTGGCCCATATTAAGCTTTTAGTTTATACAATGAGTTTTCACTAAAACACTACTCCATTGACATTGTTGGACGTCTGTGTTTACAATTCAAAATGAAAACTTACCAATAATGAGAATTGGGCGGTCTACTTCTTTCAAATCAGCGATGCCTTGCTCCTCTTGGACAAAAAAGTTTGGATCAAATTCTAGGACATGCTCTTTTACTAAAATGTTCTTTTGAGCACACTTTGCGACCGCATGATAAGCCGCCACAAGGATTTTGCATTGTTTATCATCTTTCTCAAGCGTTTGGCTTAAGTTGTTTTGAAACTG
>NW_018461116.1:0-333 GCF_002113885.1 Mizuhopecten yessoensis
CATGTTCATGTAGCTTCCATTTGAAAGTCAATATATATATATATATACATTGGTCCGGGATATGAATTAGTCCGTGATATGGATGAGCCCGGGCTACTGATTGGTCCGGGATATGGATTAGTCCGGGATATGGATGAGTCCGGGCTACTGATGGTCCGGGATATGGATTAGTCCGGGCTACTGATTGGTCCAGGATATGGATTAGTCCGGGATATGAATGAGTTCAGGTACAGAGTAGTCCGGGATATGGATTAGTCCGTGATATGAATGAGCCTGGGCTACTGATTGGTCTGGGATATGGATTAGTCCGGGATATGGATGAGTCCGGGCTAC
>NW_018461116.1:345-484 GCF_002113885.1 Mizuhopecten yessoensis
TATGGATTAGTCCGGGATAAGGATGAATCTGGGCTACAGATTGGTCCGGGATATGGATAGGTCCGGGATGCGGCGTATGCACAGTTACTACATGTAGTATTGAACATTACATGTTCAGAAAGCCTGCCAAAAGCACGGG
>NW_018461117.1:0-484 GCF_002113885.1 Mizuhopecten yessoensis
GTAAGGTAACAACATTAACCCTTACTCTAACAACAGGTATGATGTATAAAGTAACAACAATAACCCTTACTCTAACAACAGGTATAATGTGTAAGTTAACAACATTAACCCTTATTCTAACAACAGGTATACTGTGTAAAGTAACAACAGTAACTCTTACTCTAACAATAGGTATAATGTGTAACGTAACAACATTAGCCCTTACTCTAACAACGGGTATAATGTGTAAGTTAACAACATTAACCCTTCCTCTAACAACAGGTATGATGGATAAAGTAACAACAATAACCCTTACTCTAACAACGGGTATAATGTGTAAGTTAACAACATTAACCCTTCCTCTAACAACAGGGATAATGTGTAAAGTAACAACATTAATCCTTACTCTAACAACAGGTATAGTGTGTAAAGTAACAACATTAACTCTTACTCTAACAATAGGTATAATGTGTAACGTAACAACATTAACCCTTCCTCTAACAAC
>NW_018461118.1:0-484 GCF_002113885.1 Mizuhopecten yessoensis
GTAATGATTAACATTTGTTTCGGTGTCCCTGCAATGATAAACATTGTTTCAGTGTCCCTGCAATGATAAACATTTGTTTCGGTGTCCCTGCAATGATTAAAATTTGTTTCGGTGTCCCTGTAATGATAAACATTGTTTCAGTGTCCCTGCAATAATTAACATTTGTTTCGGTGTCCCTGTTATGATAAACATTGTTTCGGTGTCCCTGTAATGATTTACATTTGTTTTGTGTCCCTGTAATGATTAACATTTGTTTTGTGTCCCTGTAATGATTAACATTTGTTTTGTGTCCCTGTAATGATTAACATTTGTTTTGTGTTCCTGCAATAACTATATTTGTTTCGGTGTCCCTGCAATGATAAACATTTGTTTCGGTGTCCCTGTAATGATTAACAATTNTTGCAATGATTAACAATTGTTTCGGTGTCCCTGCAATGATTTAACATTTGTTTCGGTGTCCCTGTAATGATTAACAATTGTTTCG
>NW_018461119.1:0-484 GCF_002113885.1 Mizuhopecten yessoensis
CATACTATTAAAGTGGCAAGTGGTAACGAACAAAGTATGACACACGGTTATTTATGAGAACTTCCAATGTGCAAAAAAAGGGCCATGCATACATGCAACTCCAGCAAAAAAATAAAACATTGGCACATGGTTCCAACTTGATCTGTAATCTATTATGATTAAGCCACACACAAAGTTACAAATTTATATGGTAAATGGTGGCGAAAAAAAAAGTCTGGGAAATTAAATGTGACTGCCGCCGCCAACGACAACGGACAGAGTGATCCTTAATTGTTCGCCATGTTTCTCAGGCGGCACGACAAAGAAAGGCAGAACAGTAAAGACAAAAAGGAAAGATTTAAGATCCCAAGTGTGTTGCAATGGGGGCAGAAGATCTATTTTGGTCTGTTCAATGTCCCCCAAGTAGTNCCATGAAAGAAAATCACTGATTCTTCAGCTTTTCAAAATCCTCCCCACATGGAAAGTAAAACAAACATTACAGTAA
>NW_018461120.1:0-484 GCF_002113885.1 Mizuhopecten yessoensis
TTATACCAGATTCTGATATCCCGATATATTGTAACAATGGTCCAGTCTATACCAGATTATGACATTCTGATATATTGTAACAATGGTCTATGTTATAACAGATTCTGATATCCCGATATATTGTAACAATGGTCCAGGTTATACCAGATTCTGATATCCCGATATANTTATTATATCCCGATATATTGTAACAATGGTCCACGTTATACCAGATTCTGATATCCCGATATAGTGTAACATATAACTGATTTTTATATCCTGATATTGTAACAATGGTCCACGTTACACCAGATTACGATATCCCGATATATTGTAACAATGGTCAAGGTTATACCAGATTCTGATATCCCGATATAGTGTAACATTGGTCTAGGTTTAAACAGATTCTGATATTACGATATATTGTAACAATGGCCCACGTTATAATAGATTTTGATATCCGATATGTTGTAACTATGGCCCACATTATAAAAGATTATGATAT
>NW_018461121.1:0-484 GCF_002113885.1 Mizuhopecten yessoensis
CTAGTAGTGTTGTTGCGTAAGTCGGTCACGTGTAATGGATACACCCCATCCCCATCTAACCCTAAAACATTGACGGAGATGTCATTTTGTTTTTCAAACTTCGAAATCCGTGACAAGGGGACGGGGAAATCGATGTCATTCAAGTCCAACTCCTGCTCGTAATGTGTATAATGTGTCACGCGTTTTGGATGGTCCGTATATATGGGGTGTATATCTGCGAGGACTGACCACAGGAAACACTTTTGATCTGTATTTTGTATGTTAAGAACGGCCTTTTTCTTTTGGATTTTTGGTGGAAGTGGTATGTAGCTACTACCCTCTAAAGGTGTGTATTCTACTGTGTTAACCTCTAGTTTTAGAATTTTGTCTATCGTCCACCCACTCCCATCCCGTTCAAAATTTTGATNCTGTGTAGGTTTTGAAAAGCCTCTGCGACGCCTTCTTTTAGTTGAGATACATTTGTACTTGTTGAATTTATAGATCT
>NW_018461122.1:0-484 GCF_002113885.1 Mizuhopecten yessoensis
AAAATAGCATGCATACATATAATATCATACATACATATAATAGCAAGCATACAAACAAATAACAGCAAACATGCGTATACGTTTTAACATCAATACATATAATAGCATACATGTAAACATATAATAGCATAGTACATATAATAGCCAACAAACATACATATAACAGCATACATGCATACATATCATGGCTTTCATACACACATATCACAACATACATGCATACATATAAAAGCATACATGCATATATGTAATAACATTCATTCATATAATAGCATATATACATATAAAAGCATACATACTTAAAATAGCATACATACCTAATACATAATATCAAACATTCATACATTAAACAGCATACATGCTTATAAGTTAAAGCATACATACATATACTAGATTATATGTATTCATGTCACATATATTATATGACAAAGAATTCTCACCAAGACTGGATAAATGGTACTGGCCTGAGAAAACCTGTGTGGAG
>NW_018461123.1:0-484 GCF_002113885.1 Mizuhopecten yessoensis
GGTTCTTGAGAAGAAGTTGATAATGTAAAAAGTTTACGCACGACACACGACGCAGGACGGACGACGGACGACGATGGACGGAAAGTGATTGGAATAGGTCACTTGAGCAAAGCTCAGGTGACCTAAAAAGGCCTAAAGGGTTAGTATTGCTCACCTTTGGTTTTAAAATGTTAATGGCCAGACAAAACAGTTTCCAACACTTAGTTACAGTTTTTGACAGTGGCTCTGGGATCTTTAACCTATCATGTGGATCAAGACAACCCCAATGTGGATCAAAATAACCCGCTGTGGATCAAAATAACCTTGTGTGGATCAAAATAACCCCATGTAGATCAAATAACTTCAAGATAGCCCATTTTGGATTAAAATTATCCTATGTGGATCAGGATAACCCCACAAGTAAAATCAACTCCAACTATCAAGCTTATGATATAAATCTACCTTTCTAGTAAGGATTGTGATATAACTCGCCCGACCTTTCTAG
>NW_018461124.1:0-484 GCF_002113885.1 Mizuhopecten yessoensis
AATGACACTCCCTCACAATGGTCAAACATTAACGCTATGACACTCTTACACACTTGTCAAACATTAAGGCAATGTCATTCCCTCACACTAATCAAACATTTAGGTAATGACACTCCCTCACAATGGTCAAACATTTAAGTAATGCCACTCATTCACACTGGTCAAACATTAACGCTATGACACTCCCACACACTGGTCAAACATTAAGGCAATGTCATTCCCTCACAATGGTCAAACATTAAGGCAATGACACTACCTTACACTGATCAAACATTAAGGCAATAACACTCCCTCATAATGATCAAGCATAAAGGTAATGTCACTCCCTCACAATGGTCAAACATTAAGGTAATGACACTCCCTCACAATGGTCAAACATTAAGGTAATGCCACTCCCTCANCTGATCAAACATTAAGGCAATGTAACTCCCTCACACTTATCAAACATTAAGGCAATAACACTCCCTCATAATGATCAAACATA
>NW_018461125.1:0-148 GCF_002113885.1 Mizuhopecten yessoensis
TGTATGTGTTGTATATAATCAGTATATATGTATGTGTTGTATATAGTCAGTATACATGTATGTGTTGTATAGTCAGTATACATGTATGTGTTGTATATAGTCAGTATATATGTATGTGTTGTATAGTCAGTATACATGTATGTGTTGT
>NW_018461125.1:230-484 GCF_002113885.1 Mizuhopecten yessoensis
TGTGTAGTCAGTATACATGTATGTGTTGTGTAGTCAGTATACATGTATGTGTTGTGTAGTCAGTATACATGTATGTGTTGTGTAGTCAGTATACATGTATGTGTTGTGTAGTCAGTATACATGTATGTGTTGTGTAGTCAGTATACATATACATGTTTTAGAGTCAGTTTATACGCATGTGTTGTGTAGATAACAAATATTACAAATGGTTTTTTCAAGCATATATGCATTCACACAGCAAAAAGATGTTCATC
>NW_018461126.1:0-484 GCF_002113885.1 Mizuhopecten yessoensis
TTCCCGAGAAATTGCGATAACAAACTTTCAATATCAAATTCAAAGTAGCTGCCTTTCGGCCATGTTGTTTATCCAATCAGTCTCAAAAAATTGCCCTACACACCTACATATAAAATGTGAAAAAGATCCCTCCCATACTTCTTGAGAAATTGCGATAACAAACTTTCAATATCAAATCCAAAGTAGCTGCCTTTCGGCCATGTTGTTTATCCGATCAGTCTCAAAAATTGCACTGCCTAGCTAAGGACCAAGGGGGACCTACATTTAAAATTTAAAAAAACATGTCGCTGATACTTCCCAGGAAATAGCGATAACAAACTTTCAATATCAAAATCAAAGATGGCTGCCTGTCGGCCATGTTGTTTATCCGATCAGTCTCAAAAATTGCACTGCATAGCTAAGGACCAAGGGGGACCTACATTTAAAATTAAAAAAAACATCTCGCTGATACTTCCCAGGAAATAGCGATAACAAACTTTCACTA
>NW_018461127.1:0-484 GCF_002113885.1 Mizuhopecten yessoensis
TGTATAGTGGGTCATTTATTTCCCCTGTATTTGTTCCCACACTTAACGCGGGAAACATATCGCGCAATGCGACAGGTGTCAGAGGTCAGTTTGTCAATGGTCAAATAGGGTGCCACACAGCCACCATGCAGCAGTTTTCAACATGTGGTCCCTTTTCTTGAGTAATTGGAACGGAGTATCCTTCTTCTTGGACGACCATTTACAGCTCCCGCTGACTAACATTTGTTCACTGATGCTACGCCTGAATCGTTCGGAGGTATATTCTTAAACAAGTGGTTTAAGGGTGTCTTCCCTCCCAGTCTTAAGAAACAAGACCCATCTCTGACACTTTTTGAACTTTACCACATAGTGATGGCTTGTGTTTTGTGGGGCCATCAGTGGCATGAGAAATGTATCTTGTTCCATTGTGACAATTTGTCCACTGTAGAAATTATTTCTGAAGTGCGCTCACAAGTGAAAAGCATAATGGGGCTTATGCGAAAAC
>NW_018461128.1:0-119 GCF_002113885.1 Mizuhopecten yessoensis
ATCACTTGTAGAATAGACGACATACCGGTAGCTGTGAATCACTTGGAGAACAGACAACATACCGGTAGCTTTGAATCACTTGTAGAATAGACGACATACCGGTAGCTGTGAATCACTTG
>NW_018461128.1:144-484 GCF_002113885.1 Mizuhopecten yessoensis
GGTAGCTGTGAATCACTTGTAGAATAGACGACATACCGGTAGCTGTGAATCACTTGTAGAATAGACAACATACCGGTAGCTTTATATCACTTGTAGAATAGACGACATACCGGTAGCTTTGAATCACTTGTAGATTAGACAACATACCGGTAGCCTTATATCACTTGTAGAATAGAAGACATACCGGTAGCTCTGAATCAATTGTAGAATAGACGACTTACCGGTAGCTTTGAATCACTTGTAGAATAGACGACATACCGGTAGCTGTGAATCAATTGTAGAATAGACGACAAATCGGTAGCTGTGAATCACTTGTAGAATAGACGACATATCGGTAGCT
>NW_018461129.1:0-484 GCF_002113885.1 Mizuhopecten yessoensis
GCCCAAACGAATCGTCACACACACAACGTTTGCATCATTCTGGACCTGCTGATCCTACAAAGGGGCAAAGAGTAACCCGGCTTGCTGGCCTACAACAGTCATGATGAAATGAAGCTGACAAAGATAAGAATGCATGTATACAATTGTTACGGGGTTGGGTCATAATGCACTTACTACGCCCTGCAAACGCCATGCAAACGCTGATGAACACAGTAGAAGTGCTGTGGGAGCGCAATGATCGTCGTTGCAGCCGCGTGTTGTCGCTGTGAGAGCGCTGTAAGATTAATAACACTACATAAAAGCGCCGTAGACGCGCCATAACGACGCGGTAGACACGCATTGACATCGCTAAGGAATCCTTTGATGCTGTAGGAGACCTTACTATGCTGCAATGGTGACCCTACGGCGTTCCTACTGTATGCATGTCAGAACGCAGAGCAACAGCGCGCACTGTGTGCATGCTCAAAGTGCGCGCCGTCAGAAG
>NW_018461130.1:0-484 GCF_002113885.1 Mizuhopecten yessoensis
ATAAAGGAGTCGTACCAATGTTTAAACATCACTCTCTATAAAGGATTCGTGCCAATATTAAACATCACTCGTTGAAAGTGGACAACAAAGAAATTTGTCTTTAGTTCGAAGGAGAATGTCTGTCACCCTTTTTAAACAATGGCATGGTATTAGCTAATTTCTATTAATCAGCTGGATAGATCCCTATGTAGGACATATTTGATATTATTTCGAGGGGAGTACAAGCAGTGTGAGCAGTAGTTCTTAGTAAATGATCTCTAGAACATCACGTATTTCAGTTGAATTTAATCTAATTGAACTAAATTGTTCGTCAACTTTTGGCTCAATAATCGGAACATCATTACATCTGTAATGTACTTCAGTGATACTACAAAAGAACAAATTTTAATAATCTAACTTTATCTTCGTCTCTACTAGCTGTGTGGTTAGTAAGAAGATCGATTAAGGAATGTATTGGTGTGAAGTACATGTATCAGACGTTTTA
>NW_018461131.1:0-484 GCF_002113885.1 Mizuhopecten yessoensis
GTGTACAGACCAACGCGGTTTCACTTTACATACAAACCAAAGTGTCCAGACTAACAAAGTTCCACTGTACACACAAACCAAAGTGTTCAGACTAACAAGGTTCTGATCTACACACAAACCAAAATTTTCAGACTAACAATGTTCTGATCTACACACAAACCAAAATGACCAGACTAACCAGGCTCTCATCTACACACAAACAAAAGTGTACAGACCAACAAGGTTCTCATCTACACACAAACCAAAGTGTCTAGACTAACAAGGTTCTGATCTACACACAAACCAAAATGTCTAGACTAACAAGGTTCTCATCTAAACACAAACAAAAGTGTACAGACCAACAAGGTTCTGATCTACACACAAACCAAATTGTACAGACTAACAAGGTTCTGATCTACACACAAACCAAAATGTCTAGACTAACAAGGTTCTCATCTAAACACAAACAAAAGTGTACAGACTAACAAGGTTCTCATCTACACAC
>NW_018461132.1:0-484 GCF_002113885.1 Mizuhopecten yessoensis
CCTACCGCTGTGTAGTTAAGGTCATCATATTTACGACACCTAGCGATGTGTAGTTAAAGATATCTTATTTACGACACCTAGCGTTATGTAATTTAGGATATTATATTTATGACACCTAGCGTTATGTAGTTTAGGATATCGTATTTACAACACATAGCGGTATGTAGTTAATTTGATGATCTTTAAAACACCCCGACATGTAGCACTATGTGGTTAAAAAATCATATTTACAATACCTAGCGTTATGTAGTAAAGGATATCATATTTACAACACCTAGCGCTGTTCAGTTAAGGATATTATATTTATTACACCTAGCGCTGTGTAGTTAAGAATATCATATTTACAACACCCACCGATATGTAGTTAAGGATATCATATTTACGACACCTAGCGGTATATAGTTAAGGATATCATATTTACCAGACCTAGCGCTATGTTGTTAGGGATATCATATTTATAACACCTAGCGTTATGTAGTTTAGG
>NW_018461133.1:0-484 GCF_002113885.1 Mizuhopecten yessoensis
AACAAGATGTCATCCGGAATTGTGTGATCAGGAACAACCACAAAATCAGATATTATCCAGAATTGTATGATAGGAACAACCACAAAACCAGATGTTATCCTGAATTATACGATCACGAACCACCGCAAAATAAGAAGTTATCAGGAATTGTATGATCACGAACCAACACAAAACCAGATGTTATTCGGAATTGTAACATCAAGAACAACCACAAAACCAGATGTTATCCGGAATTGTGTGATCNCTGTGATCACGAACATCACAAAACCAGATGTTATCCTGAATTGTAAGATAGGAACAACCACAAAACCAGATGTTATCCTGAATTATACGATCACGAACACCACAAAACCAGATGTTATCCTGAATTGTAACATCAGGAACAACCACAAAACCAGATGTTATCCGCAATTGTGTGATCACGAACCACCACAAAACTTGATGTTATTCGGAATTGTAAAATCAGAAACAACAACAAAACCAG
>NW_018461134.1:0-484 GCF_002113885.1 Mizuhopecten yessoensis
ATCTGACATCAGAAAGGTAATCTGTATCTGACGTAAGGAAGATTAACCCTATCTGACCTCAGACACGTAACCTGTATCTGACATCAGACAGGTAATATGTATCTGTCATAAGGAAGATAACCTGTATCTGACCTCAGACAAATGACCTGTATCTGACATAAGGAATGTAACCTGTATCTGACCTCAGACAGGTAACCTGTATCTGACATAAAGAAGATAATCTGTATCTGACCTCAGACAGGTAATATGTATCTGACATATTGATTGTAACCTGTATCTGACATCAGACAGGTACTCTGTATCTGACCTCAGACAGGTAATCTTTATCTGACCTCAGACAGGAAACCTGTATCTGACATCAGACAGGTAATCTGTATCTGACGTAATGAAGATTACCTGTATCTGACCTCAGACAGGTAACCTGTATCTGACGTAAGGAAGGTAATCTGTATCTGTCATATTGAATGTAACCTGTATCTGACAT
>NW_018461135.1:0-484 GCF_002113885.1 Mizuhopecten yessoensis
TTCCATTTGCATTGATAGCTGCTTATGTGGTCTATTTTCTTGTCTTCCTGATCTTGCCGATGTTCTTTAGAAAGATTCGTACACGAACAGAGTTTTAGGTGATTTTTCAAGAAATGTTCCAGCGTTACTGTTCGTTATTTTATCCGAATTTTGAGCCCCACCTTCATGAAATTCTAATACAGTACGCAATAGTGCTTACCCCTACCTTGTGATGTAGGCAGACGTGTGTGTATTAGTAAATTCGTTCTTGATATACCGGATCGTAATGTTAAATTTACCACTCATTTACATGTAACTATTGGGATATTGAAAACTTTTCTATGACTGACTATTCTATCTCCCCCATTGTCCAGCACTGTCGAAATGTAACGGACAGCGGCACGCCTCCTGTCACTCACAGATAAAAATACATAGATATATACAGCTGATTGGTTGTATAAAAAACTACATATTTGAAATACTATAAAATTAGCTGTCAGGATAT
>NW_018461136.1:0-484 GCF_002113885.1 Mizuhopecten yessoensis
AGTGGGCAATGGCAATATTACCAGCATGGTTGGTGTCACACGATGAACTCAGCATGTTATAGTGAGCAATTACAATATGTTACCAGCATGGTTGGTGTCACACGCTGTACTCAGCCTGTTAGGGTGGGCAATGGCAATATTACCAGCATGGTTGGTGTCACACGATGAACTCAGGATGTTATAGTGAGCAATTACAATATGTTACCAGTATGGTTGGTGTCACACGCTGCACTCAGGCTGTTAGAGTGGGCAATAGCAATATGTTACCAGCATGGTTGGTGTCACACGCTGCACTCAGCCTTTTAGAGAGGGCAATAGCCATATGTCACCAGCATTGTTGGTGTCACACACTGTACTCAGCCTGTTATAGTGGGCAATGACAATTTGTTACCAACATGGTTGGTGACAGACACTGCACTCAGCCTGTTAGTGAGGGCATTAGCAATATGTTACCAGCATTGTTGGTGTCACACTCTGTACTCAG
>NW_018461137.1:0-484 GCF_002113885.1 Mizuhopecten yessoensis
ACCAAGTTTTAACTATCAGCTCTGTATACCAATGTTTAACTATCAACTCTGTATACGAAGTTTTAACTATCAGCTCTGTGTACCAATGTTTAACTATCAGCTCTGTGTACCAATGTTTAACTATCAGCTCTGTGTACCANGCTCTGTATACGAAGGTTTAACTATCAGCTCTTTATACCAATGTTTAACTATCAGCTCTGTATACCATTGTTTAACAATGGTATACAGAGCTGATAGTTAATCATTGGTATAAAGAGCTGATAGTTAAAGAGCTGATAGTTAAACCTTAGTATACAGAGCTGATAGTTAAACACTGGTATAAAGAGCTGATAGTTAAAGAGCTGATAGTTATACCAATGTTTAACTATCAGCTCTGTATACCAATGTTTCACTATTAGCTCTGTGTATCAAGGTTTAACTCTGTGTACCAATGTTTAATTATCAGCTCTGTGTACAAATGTTTAACTATTAGCTCTGTATACCA
>NW_018461138.1:0-484 GCF_002113885.1 Mizuhopecten yessoensis
ATACTTATAATTCTACTTGACAACATGTATATTGGTGTTATGAAATATATGGGAACATGAAAATAAAAACCTAAATGAAACTGGTTTATTTACCTTGCCAAAATAAACAAAAACAAAGTTGTGATTATCAGGTGAAGTTGATAACTTTGTATTCTGAAATTCTTAGCCTAAGCCAATTAATTAATTAATTTCAATCTAACAGGCCATAAGGCCCACTTGCAGGTTAAGAACACATAACAGTTCACAATAAATTACATACTACAATATCACAGACCAAATGTAAAATGATCAAACATTACATACATGACACATAAAATACAAACAGACTATGCGTAATGAATTAAAAACAAATCTGTTTCATTTCTGTTTGAAACGTTTTGGGTAATTCGCTAAAGAGACTATCTGTCTGAACGTTAAGGAAGCTAAACATTTTCCGACACCTTTTGTTTGTTTGTTTGTTTGTTTGATTTTGTTTAACGTCCTA
>NW_018461139.1:0-484 GCF_002113885.1 Mizuhopecten yessoensis
AAGTAAACAGGTGTCAATGCTGAACTGATTGATCTATCACCAAGTCAACAGGTGTCAATGCTGAACTGATTGATACATAACCAAGTAAACAGGTGTCAATACTGAACTGATTGATCTATCACCAAGTAAACAGGTGTCAATGGTGAACTGACTGATTTATCACCAAGTAAACAGGTGTCAATGGTGAACTGATTGATCTATCACCAAGTAAACACGTGTCAATACTGAACTGATTGATCTATCACCAAATAAACAGGTGTCAATACTGAACTGATTGATACATAACCAAGTAAACAAGAGTCAACGCTGAACTGATTGATACATCACCAATTAAACAGGTGTCAATGCTGAACTGATTGATACATCACCAAGTAAACCGGTGTCAATACTGGTCTGATTGATCTATCACNCGTGTCAATGCTGAACTGATTGATACATCACCAAGTAAACAGGTGTCAATGGTGAACTGATTGATACATAACCA
>NW_018461140.1:0-484 GCF_002113885.1 Mizuhopecten yessoensis
TGAAGAACTAGACGGTAAGATTACATATCGCACACTCAATACTACAGCAAAAATAGTAGCTATTGTGGCATGCTTTACATAGCACTATCATATCACTTATCTAAATACTTTCAAACACGAAATTAAGTATACAACATTTGATATAGAGCCCTATCTAGCTAACATAAGCCACTCTAAAGCGCTTTACAGAACATCGATATACAATTTTATACAATCAATACTATATGCATATACATTAATCTATACAATATTGAGGAATTCAGAGGAACTCCGAATACATTCAGACAAGCGTTTTAGAATATAGAGCTACCAGGTCTGTAGTTGTAACGTAACTATTACCATTTACAGCAGTATGATTCACAATTCAGTATTAATTTTAAAATCTACGGAATGTTGATTATGAAAATTATATACAAACTAGCTATAAGATACCGAAATCATCAATAACAACTTGTAATGGGATTAACAGCAATACTGCAGGTGC
>NW_018461141.1:0-484 GCF_002113885.1 Mizuhopecten yessoensis
CGTTTACAATCAGACTACGAACCAGTAACAAGTCGATCTTCTGAATACGTTTACAATCAGACTACGAACTAGTAACAAGTCGATCTTCTGAAGACGTTTACAATCAGACTACGATACAGTTACAAGCCCATCCTCTGAAGACGTTTACAATCAGACTACGATCCAGTAACAAGTCGATCTTCTGAATACTTTTACAATCAGACTACGAACTAGTAACAAGTCGATCTTCTGAAGACGTTTACAATTAGCCTCCGAACCAGTAACAAGCCGATCTTCTGAAGACGTTTACAATTAGCCTCCGAACCAGTAACAAGCCGATCTTCTGAAGACGTTTACAATCAGACTCCGAACCAGTAACAAGTCGATCTTCTGAATACGTTTACAATCAGACTACGAACCAGTTACAAGCCCATCCTCTGAATACGTTTACAATCAGAGAACGAACCAGTAACAAGTCGATCTTCTGAAGACGTTTACAATCAGA
>NW_018461142.1:0-484 GCF_002113885.1 Mizuhopecten yessoensis
GTATATATGTACGAGGGGCATTATATCAAAGTTTTACTGTATATAAACGAGGGGCGTTAAATCATGGTTTTTCTGTCTTTATAAACGAGGGACAGTATATCAAGGTTTTACTGTATATAAACGAGGGGCATTATATCAAGGGTTCACTGTATATATAAAAGAGGGACATTATATCAAGGTTGTACTGTATGTATAAACGAGGGACAGTATACCAGGTTTTACTGTATATATGTACGAGGGGCATTATATCAAAGTTTTACTGTATATAAACGAGGGGCGTTAAATCATGGTTTTTCTGTCTTTATAAACGAGGGACAGTATATCAAGGTTTTACTGTATATAAACGAGGGGCATTATATCAAGGTTTCACTGTATATATAAAAGAGGGACATTATATCAAGGTTGTACTGTATGTATAAACGAGGGACAGTATACCAAAGTTTTACTTTATATAAACGAGGGACATTATATCAAGGTTTTACTG
>NW_018461143.1:0-484 GCF_002113885.1 Mizuhopecten yessoensis
ATATACGCATTTTGGTTAATTAAACATAATGGCCTCTCTTTTTTTTTTATTTATTTAAGATTGAACGCGTGCTAAATCTGGCACATGAATCACTTCTGGAACACGTGATCTTTTTCCTTTTGTTTTGATGGCTCTTCATTTCCTCGCTTTCATATCTGTCGTTTTTTTATCTTGAGTTTTTTTTCAGAAAAGAAATGTAATACTTTTCTGTTTCCCATTGTTGTTTTTCTTTTTGTTGTAGGAGAGGATCTGTCAATGCAATCGAGCAACATTATAACTGTCAACTGGAAAATCATAGATCCAGAATCAGGTATTCAGTCATGTGCCTGGGCAATTGGTAAGTACGCAGATTATAAATGAAGCATTAAAGAGGTGTGTTGGATTGCGTAACCCTCTTACTGTATGTTTAATAGTAACCTGTCTCATATTTAGAAGAAATAAATGCTTAAACGAGAGAGAAAACAACAATATACATCTGATAGAT
>NW_018461144.1:0-484 GCF_002113885.1 Mizuhopecten yessoensis
TAGGTACCCGTCCTCATATGACCCTGGCTGTTGTCTGCCTAGGCAACCGTACTCATATGACCTTGGCTGTTGTCTCCCTAGACACCCGTCCTCATATGACGCTGGCTGTTGTGACTCCGTAGATACCCGTCCTCATATGACCCTGGCTATTGTCTCCCTAGGCACCCGTCCTCATATAACCATGGCTGTTATCTCCCTAGGCACCCGTTCTCATATGACCCTGGCTGTTGCCTCCCTAGGTACCCGTCCTCATATTACCCTGGCTGTTGTCTCCCTAGAAACCCGCCCTCATATGACCTGGCTGTTGGCTGTCTAACTCACCAGTCCTCATATGACCCTGGCTGGTGTCGGACTAGGCACCTGTCTCATATTACCCTGGCTGTTGTCTCCCTAGACACCCGTCCTCATATGACCTGGCTGTTGTCTGTCTAACTCACCAGTCCTCATATGACCCTGGCTGTTGTCTCCCTAGACACCCGTCCTC
>NW_018461145.1:0-484 GCF_002113885.1 Mizuhopecten yessoensis
ATATACATTCAGTCAACTTCTGATGTAATTTTTAAAATCCCAGACGAATTACATTTTTTTTTTCTCATTTATAGAATATTTTCACATTACAATGTACATTTATTTATCATTCAAATCTTTTCTTTTCAATTTCTCACATAATAACACCAGACAAACAATACAAATGCAAAACAGTGGTCATCAATAGACTCAAAGTTAAAAACTTCAGAACAGCTATTTAAAGTTTACAATCTAAGGGAGACAATTCTCTATTTCTACCTCTATACTGCTCCAAACCATGTTCTAGTTAGGCCACATTCATTTATCACGATCCAAACGGTTGAACCGGTTGGACCGGAGTTGTTTGTTTATGAAATAAGGTCAGACCTAGTAATCTGATGCTGCTTTCAGGCGAGGCTTGACAAAGCCTTGCAAGGCCTGTGTAAACATTTGCAGGTCCGCCAGAGCTTACACCCAATAATGTTACATTTAACTGTTTAATAGG
>NW_018461146.1:0-484 GCF_002113885.1 Mizuhopecten yessoensis
ACATAAGTGGAAGTGCATACAATACATACATTCATTAAAAAAAAGGCTTTTCGCGTGATGTCCCTTTAAATGAAATTTCTCCATCAATTTTACAAAATCTTGTTGAGAGGAAAGAAGTTTTTTACAATCTGAGACAAGATAACCTGGTAAAGATTCCAAAGGTGAACACCTCCACATATGGTTAGAGATCTTTCCGATTTGCTGCTTCCCAGGTGTGGAACAGCCTACCAAATGACCTTCGATTAGCTGAAAACTATAAGTCGTTTCGTGGGCTGCTCCGCACCTGGAACAAAAATGTCTGCTCATGTGCTATCTGCACACACCATATAATGTGAGTTGTACCCCTTTGGAATCTATCCACATGTTCTATACTACAACTATTTAATTTCACTGCTGCTTGTGTTATTTAATTTAATGCACTTCAGTTATATACTTATTTTATAATTGATATTTATTTTAGATTTGAGCTCCATTATTTAAAAGA
>NW_018461147.1:0-484 GCF_002113885.1 Mizuhopecten yessoensis
GGGTAATATAAGGATTATTTCTGGAAATTATAATAAACAGAACGATAGGGATAATTTCAAATACTGTACTTTAAAATATACATATAGTATATACCATATAGTACTCGGTTTCCCAGTGATTGGGAATCCCCTACCTACTTGGTCCGCCGGTAACACATGGTATTCATGATCTAGTATTTTTAAAATAATTGGCCAGATATGCCTTTTTAAAAGCCAGAACATTTGTTGTGGTTCGTATGGTTTCTTTCAAAGTATTCCATAAAATAGTACAAGTGTATCTAAAAGAATTTTTGTAAAAACTTGTTCTACACCAAATTTATTTACCTATGTAACCCAGATTTCCACAAGAACCACAAGATCTTCTGCAAAGAACCAGCTCTATATCCCCAATATAGAGCTGGTTCTTTGCAGAAGATCTGGTGGTTCTTGTGGAAATCTTGGTTACATAGGTAAATACATTTTGTTTTAAAAATCCTGGAGCCTG
>NW_018461148.1:0-484 GCF_002113885.1 Mizuhopecten yessoensis
CAATGTCTTCTCAATTAACAAAAGGCCCAGGGTACTGATATTAGGTCTGTAGCATGCTTGGATAAAGGGCTACCAAGTCTGTTCAAATAAATGACCTTGACCCACTTTCAAGGTCACGTGGGTAAATATCTTAAAATCTCCAAACAACTTCTTCTCAATAACCAAAAGGCCAATGGTACTGATATTGGGCCTATAGCATGCTGGGATGAAGGGCTTCCAAGTCTGTTCAAATGAATGACCTTAATCCATTTTCAAGGTCACATGGGTCAAACATGTTTAAAACCTTCAAACAACTTATTCTCAATAACCAAGAGGCCCAGGGTACTGATATTGGGCCTCTAGCATGCTTGGATGAAGGGCTACCAAGTTTGTTCATATGAATGACCTTGACAAACTTTCAAGGTCACAGGGGTCAGATATGTTTAAAACCTTCAAACAACTTCTGAATAACCAAGAGGCCTAGGATGATGATGTTTGGCCAGTA
>NW_018461149.1:0-484 GCF_002113885.1 Mizuhopecten yessoensis
TTTTGGTATTTTTTTTATCTTTTAACACCTAATTAAATTATTAAAATCTAAGGTATCACAGAATGCAGTTATGAACCCTTTTGTATTTAATTCAAAGTTGAAGTGTCTTTACTGATAAGTGTACATTAAATTATTGTGCGAGTACTATATATGGTTATCATTATATGTAATGTTAGTTTGTTTGCAAATAAATATGCATTTTCCATTAAAATAATGGCTCTTTAATTGCAAAATTTTGCCATGAATAAAGAAATAATGTACCCAAATAACATTTTTCATAAATTATTGTGTTTGATCTAGTTTTACAGATTGTTTTTAACAGATATATATAGCATTTATATATATGTATAATAATATTGCAAAATTAAATTTTAAACAAAGTATCAAATTTGCTGAAAGGAAAACTTTGAAAGGAAATGAAGTATAGATACATGATAAAAAAAAAACAATGACAATACATGTATTTAACTGCAGCTTATTTGTG
>NW_018461150.1:0-484 GCF_002113885.1 Mizuhopecten yessoensis
GTGGTCCAAAGTATTGATCCGGGTAAGCTATAGTGTCATAGTCCAAAGTATTGATACGGGTAAAATATAGTGTCATAGTCCACAGTATTGATACGGGTAAACTATAGTGTCATAGTCCACAGTATTGATCCGGATAAAATATAGTGGCATGGTCCAAAGTATTGATCCGGGTAAACTATAGTGTCGTGGTCCAAAGTATTGATCAGGGTAAACNATAGTCCACAGTATTGATCAGAGTAAACTATAGTGTCGTGGTCCAAAGTATTGATCAGGGTAAACTATAGTGTCGGGGTCCAAAGTATTGATACGGGTAACTATAGTGTCATAATCCACAGTATTGATACGGGTAAACTAAATTGTCGTAGTCCAAAGTATTGATCCGGGTAAACTATAGTGTCATTGTCCACAGTATTGATATGGGTAAACTATAGTGTTTTGCTCCACAGTATTGATCCGGGTAAACTATAGTGTCGTGGTCCACAGT
>NW_018461151.1:0-484 GCF_002113885.1 Mizuhopecten yessoensis
ATTTTCAAGAATGGTTTGAAATTTACTGTGATGGTAAATATGAATTGTAAATCAAAAAATGTAAGTTATGCAATCGTTTGTTCTAAATGTGGTGATTTTTACATCGGTCAAACCGGTAATGAACTCAGAACACGTATGACTGTACATAGACAACAAACTAGAACTGATTCTTTACGAAATCTTCATGTTAACAAACATATTCATGAATGTGCTGGAGATAAATTTAATGTATTACCTTTGTATCAACTATTTTCATCAGACACTATTTTAAGAGAAACGAAAGAAGACCAACTAATACAAATATTTATATAATAGCTATATTTTCAATTATAGTATATCAATTCTATCTTCTTGTAATATGATGTATATGTACATGTAACTGTTCTGTTTCACTTTGTCTTGAAAAAGTAGCGGATCGCTCCGAAAATTTGACAACCTTACTTGTCCACACTGTTGGAATTACTTCTTTGCCCCATATAATATT
>NW_018461152.1:0-484 GCF_002113885.1 Mizuhopecten yessoensis
TTTCTTTTCACATACTTTGTCAGGCTTCATCCTAGGAACCTATCATCCAAATATCAGATCTACAAAACATCAATATTACATTGAAAAATATCAGTAAGTCTACATGGACCTTTTGCAATATTTCACTATAAGACGTACATCAATTAGTTACATATAGACCTATTAATGTTGATAATTTTAACTAATGCTGAGCAAGGGATAACTACAATGATCAGACAAGATTGACAGCATTCTGTCTTAACCATCTCCCTCTCAAAGTAGGCATGCTGAATTGTATATACATCTTCAGCAGTTTTTTTTTCCTCTTCTGCCTGTCTGTGGCCTGCACCTCTTTTGTTCGGCATCTGTGATAAATAGAATATAAAACTGAATTTAACACACACTTATGCTAATGCAAAATTCTTAGNAACTTACATAAAATAGAAAAACACAATTTAATATACACACCATTTAAAGTTTAATCCTCAAAGGTTGAAAGTGATCA
>NW_018461153.1:0-484 GCF_002113885.1 Mizuhopecten yessoensis
TTAACCATGTAAAATGTGACCTTACATACAGGCCTTCCTTGAATATTTTTTCTTGCTGATGCTCTTTATACGGGTACATTAAGGTCAAATCTTACTGTGTCAATTGCATCAAAAACGAGACAGACGACGGACATTGTCCAACTGTTATCACACGTTGCGTAGACATATCACATAAATACACATAGCCTCTGTTCTGTCAAGGTGACTAGTGAGATAATCATCGCTATAAAAGTCTGTTGGGCTGTCATCATTGCTATTCAGCTGTTGTTTCAGCAACAGTGACTAGAACCCATAGGCTGCAGACATGAAGCTCTTGTGGACCGTAGCTCTGGTGGCGTTGTTGTTGGTCAACCCAAATGAAGGCAGACGGCAGCCAAAAAGACTACGAAGAAGTAAGTTTGGTTTATATTGTGATGTAATGGATTTAGTGTGTTTATTGATTTATTTATTCGTGCTTCTTGTTCATCAGTTGTGTTAACATAGG
>NW_018461154.1:0-484 GCF_002113885.1 Mizuhopecten yessoensis
GTATCCTACTGTACACACCAACATTTTACCTGTAAACTTGTTGTATCCTACTGTACACATCAATATCTTACCTGTAAACTTGTTGTACCCTACTGTAAACAACAACATACTACCTGATATCTTGTTGTATCCTACTGTACACATCAACATATTACCTGTTATCTTGTTGTACCCTACTGTAAACAACAACATATTACCTGTTTTCCTGTATCCTACTGTACACACCGACATATTACCTGCTATCTTGTTGTACCCTACTGTAAACAACAACATATTCCCTGTTATCTTGTTGTATCCTACTGTACACACCGACATATTACCTGTAAACTTGTTGTACCCTACTGTAAACAACAACATATTACCTGTTTTCCTGTATCCTACTGTACACACCGACATATTACCTGCTATCTTGTTGTACCCTACTGTAAACAACAACATATTACCTGTTATCTTGTTGTATCCTACTGTACACACCGACATATTA
>NW_018461155.1:0-484 GCF_002113885.1 Mizuhopecten yessoensis
CTATACTGTTAATGCAGTCTTTTGTTGTCAGTGTTTGGTGGTTTTGAGTGTTTAGGCCCCCACTAAATAGTTCTCTATACTGTTAATGCAATACTATGCAGTCAGTGTTTGGTGGTCTTACTTGTTTAGACCCGCACTAAATAGTTCTCTATATAATTGATGCAGTACTCTGTTGTCAGAGTTAAGTTGTCTTAATTGTTTACGCCTACACTAAATAGTTCTCTATACTATTAAGGCAGAACTCTATTCTCAGTGTTTGGTGGTCTTAATTGTTAATGCCCCGCTCTTTAGTTCTCTCTACACTATAGATGCAGTACTCTGTTGTCGGTCTTTGGTGGTCTTAATTGTTTACGCCCGAAATAAATACTTCTCTATAGAATTGATGCAGTACTCTGTTGTCAGCGTTTGGTGGTCTTCATTGTATCCGTCCGCGCTCTTCAGTTCTCTCTATACTATTAAGGCAGTACTCTGTTGTCGGTCTTTG